>NC_056741.1:1603210549-1603270549 GCF_019279795.1 Protopterus annectens | reverse complement strand
ATGAGTCATTATGGTGCAAGTGTGTGTATGTATATGTATGTATGTGTTTGTATAAATGTATAGGCATATATGTGTGTTTATATATATATATATATATATATATATATATATATTTATATATATATATATATTTATATATATATATATATATATATATATATATATATATATATACACACACACACACGTGCAGTGAGTATCATGAGGTCAGGATCTGTGTCCCTCTCATCCAATGAGAGCATCAAATAATAGAACCAGGAACAGCTAGACTGCCCCCCCTCCACCATTGACCCATGTTGTCCAAGTTTTGCTGAGTCAAATTTTACTAGATTGCCTTAGTGATACAGGAATCAAAATAGATTTTCTTTTTTTGTGATTATAAATATGCATTTTATATCATCACCCCTTTTTCCCATGTTTCTACATGGGTTGGTGTGATATGTCAGCTTTTGCCATCTCTCTTGATTCATTACCAGTCTCTTACATTCTTCAACAGTCTTGCCTGACAGTCACAGGTCTTCACTCACACAATCCATCCGTCTCTATGCTGTATATATCCTTATTTCCTCTTGTCTTTTTCCTGTCTGTTCCAAATCATTTTCACCAGACTGACTTCTGCTTTTCTGCACATGTGCTTTAACCACTGTAATCTGTTGTCTTTGACATTCCTTGAAAATCTGTTCTGATGTCCTCATTTCTTTGTCTCTGCCATTGTGTGCATCCTGACATCCATCGTTGATGCTTCATCTCCATCATCTCTGTCTTCCTCAGTGGTGTTGCCTTTGCTGTTCAGGTTGCTGTACCACACAGTTGGCACTGGTAGGACTACTGTTTAATACAGCCTTACTTTTCAGCTTCTTTAGCATTCTTGCCATGCACTAACCCTGACGGTCTTTGCCAGTTGGTTGCAGCCCCTTTCATTCTAGCTTTTACCTCCTCATTCAGCCTTTCCTTTTCCTCAGCCAACCCTCCCAGATACTTGAAGGTGTTAACCTGTTCCATTATTTTCCCCTTCTGTTTCAGTTCTCAACTTCTGATTTCCTATGTGCCTTCAGTTTTGCCTTCCATCCCTTTGCCCTTTCCAGATGTTCTTGCTCAGAGCTACCTATACTGCAACATTACCTGCATACAGCAAATTTGATCAATTTGTTGATCTGTCCAATGCAGCTTGTTTGCTTGTGTCATCCAATACCAGTATGATCAGCAGTGGGTTCAGAGCTGAACCCTGATGCACACCCACTCTCACTGGGACCCCCTCTGAGTTTTAACACTGTTTGCGCTTGAGTCATTGGATCCTTGTACATAGTCAGCACTAATTTTACCATTATTTCTGAGACTTTGAACCACCACAAGACTGCTCATATCAGCTTTCTTGGTACCCTGTCAAAAGCTTTAAGAATGCCCAGTTGGACTCTTCTCCTTTCTAGCTTCTTTTCAGCTGTCTGTCTCACTGAAAACATCAGATCAGATGTGGTGCATCTTAATATGAATGTCAGCTGCTCATCATCCATCTTATTTTCTACTACTCTGGGTATTCATTTATCAGTCACCCGCTCCAGAACTTTCATGCAGTTTGATACCTCTGTATTACCCACAGCTGTTGATGTCCCCTTTATTCTTGAACTCTGGTGCAAGTACACTTATTCTCCAGTCACCTGGATTACACCTTTTACTCAATACTGCTATGAATACCCTCAGAGCCATTTCTCCCATCTCATTCAATATCTTGAGCATATCTACTATAACATCCTCTTTGCCTGCTGCTTTCCCAGACTTCATTTCCCTTGATCTGTACTTACTACATCTAGGGTGGGCTCCTCCTTCTCTTTCATTATAGGCTATTTGGGGTAGTATAGCTTTTCCTTTTATTTTGTCATTCAAAAGTTGCTGGAAGTACTCCTTCCATCTGCCTTTGATTTCCTGTATATGGAGCTACTTAAATTAGTTGAACACTGCTTATGTTGTCATGCATAATGTAAAATCAAATTGATTTACATTATGCTTGTTGACACACAATACTATGCATGCACCAAGAATTAATCTCCAGTCCCTTTAAGCCTATCACCTCCCTGCCAAGGACTCAATACTCACCTTCTGTAAACCCTGTGCCTTCAAGGGTACCATCTCCATTTATAAGCAGACCAAGATCTCCTTCGACGTCTTCTTCCCATTCTACCAGAAGCCTTACTGAAGAGCATGTGGAATGGATGGTCCAGAGAATTTTTTGGGTGCAGGGTATTACTGTGTCCCCTTTGGCTTCGACCTAAATGGTCCAAGGAGTATCCAAGCCATCCACTCCCCCTTTGGTTCCTCCTCCAACTTCAAGACAACCTTTGGAGTTCTCAAATCTGATATGCCCAGAGATTTCCGGTTCAGATCTGAAGATTTCCCTTTTAGGTTCATAGGTTCATAGGTAGGTACTAGGCTATCTGCCCGAAGACATTTATAAGCCTAGCCAGAATGTGTTGGCTTTCGCCGACCCCTTAGATTAGTTCCCTGTGCCTCTGTCCAGCACAGCCATTGAAGTGATCCCTGGGGTAAACTTTCTGTTTCCCATCCACTCGTCAAGGTTTCTCTTGAAGAGGGTTAGCGAGGGAGTTAGCAAGGAGCTCTGCCTAATGTAGATTGGAATCTTGTTGCAGATCATGGGAAGTCTCTGGGACAGGAATCTATCCCTCCTGCATGTCCTGTTTATTGTTGTGGTGAGGTTTAGATCCCTGGAGTATGTGGATTGAGGGGATATGGTTTTCTTTAGGTGGAGCATATCCATCAATTCTGGGTTGGACATGGCCTTGTATGTCAGGCAGGGATCACCTCTGAGTAGGCAGTATGCAACCAAGTACAGCTGAAGTTTTTTCAGTCAAGCTGCATAGGGCATCTGCTTGAGGCCAGTGATCCTCTTGGTGAGGAACTTCTGTGGTCTTTCCAGTTGTTGCAGGTGTCTTGTAAGGTACATCCCAAATGGGGCATTGTACTCTATGATGGGTCTGATGAGTGATGCATAGAGGGGCCCAATGACCTCTTTCGATCTGGATGCAAACCCTTTTTTGATTAGGTGGGCCATATAGAAGTATTTTCTAACCACTTTGGCAATGTGATTATCAAAGGAGAGGTTACTATCTACTTGGGTCTCTAGATCCCTTATTACGTCTTCTGTATTTAGGGGGATACCACCTATGTGGTAGTTTGTGGGTACTTTGTTTTTACCAAAGGGGATGACTATGCACTTTTTGGCATTTAGCTTGAGGCCATGGTTTTGACACCAGGTATCTGTCTCAGTAAGACCCTTTTGGAGGATGTCTGTGTCAGCCAGAGAGTCAATTATAGCCCCTAGTTTGCAGTCATCTGTGAACTTGGTCAGCCATAGTCCTTCTGTGCTTGCCTGTACCTCTAAGAAGTATATGCCGAACAGGAGGGGTCCTAGGACTGAGCCCTGGAGAATGCCACTTGTAACCAGTTTAGAGTCAGACCTAGCTCCCGCAACTCTCACCATGTGGGTTCTGTTCGTGAGCCAGTTGGCAACCCATCTCGTGACATAGGGGTTTATGTTCAGGCTGGTGAGCTTGTCTATAATACCTGAGTGGGGAATGGTGTTGAAGGTCTTTGTGAGGTCTAGGTAGGCTGTGTGGACCACCTTTCCCTTGTCTATAGCCTTGGTAACTGTCTCAAAGAAGTCCACCAGGTTTAGGAGGCATGATCTGCACTTAACAAAGCCGAACTGGGTAGGGTCCAGTGTTTGGAGGTTTCCAATGTCTCTGTTAATGAGATCCATGATGATGCACTCCATAGCTTTGCAGACCAAGCTAGTCAGGCTTATAAGGCGATAGTTCCCAGGGTCCATTGTGACTCCACCTTTGTGGAGCAGAATAACCTTTGCTGTGCGCCACTCTGTGAGCATGTAGCCTGTTGAGAGGCTGAGTTTAAACAGTGTGTTTAGGTGAGGGGTTAGTTCATCTTTGAGCTCGTATAGGACGCAGCCTGGGACATCGTCCGATCCCATTGATGCTGTGTTTTTGGCTTTGGAGAGGGCTGTTTTAACCTGTGTGTCTGTGATTTCAGGGGCACTACATTCTTCTGGTATAGTTATGGGCTCTTTTGGGGTTGAGAGGGGGGTGAAGTTTGCACTGAACCTGTCTACCAGGGTATTGGCTATATCGGTCAGTTCAGTGTATTTTGTGCCATTCTGCACTAACTCATATCAGATCTGAGAATTGACCCTTAGATTCTTGACATAGCTAAAGAATGCCTTGTGATTATTTTTGGAGTCCATGGCAATTATTCTTTCGAAGCTAGCCTTGGATGATTTTATGAGGGAACGTAGTTTCTTGCTGATATTGATCAGGGATGTCTTCCCTTCATGTGATTTTACTCTTTTCTGTACTAGTTTCCTCCTTCTATTGTATAGCTTGTTTATGGCAGGGGTCCACCATACTGGTTTCCTTTTCTTGGAGGAGTGAGTCTTGGTTTTATTTGGGATAGCACAATCCATGCATTCTTGTAGGTGCCAGTAGAGTGCATTAGTAAATGATTTTACAGCTTGGACAGCATTATCCTTTAGCATGGGGGCTTTGAAACTTCCCACCTCAGTCTTAAGTAACGTGAAGTTTGCTTTTGAAAAGTTTTTCACGGTGGTTTCTTTGACTGGGGGTGGTGGCAGAATGTGGATATCCAGAGTGATTAGTTTAAGGTCAGATCTAACCAATGAAGGGTTGACCTCCGGTGTTGAACACCAGTTGCCCATGTTGGTGATGACCAGGTCCAATATGTTGCCACCTCTGGCGGGGGTGTTGACCAATTGATCCAGGGAATTTGAGTTTATAAATTCTAGGAAATGTTGGGCAAGGGAGTTCGTACTTGAGTAGTTCTCCCAGTTAATGTTTGGGTAATTGAATTCACCCAATATCAGGGTGTTTGGTAGGACCTTTATGTATCCCAATGTTTCCAGGAATGCAGAGTAGGGGTCCTGGGACATGATGGGTGATCTGTAGCAAGCTATAATTTGAGTAGCAGATTTGCCCGTTGTTAGTTGTACGTGAATGATCTCTGAAGCATCGTGCTGTGCCACTAACCTGGAGGTGTGGGTATCCTTGATGAGCATGGATACTCCCCCACCTTTTGTATTTAGGTCCGGGTTTTGTGGCTGAAATGTATGGTATGAGTTGTAGCCTGATAGTGCTGGAGTGCTCTCTGCTGCCTTAAACCAGGTTTCTGTTACTGCACATATATCGATTTTCTCCATACTGAGGAGTGCCTTGAGTGCATGCATTTTGAGGTTTAGACTTCTGGCATTGAGCAGCATTACCTTCAGTTTTTTGTTACTTGTTCTATTTATAGCAGTGGGTTTGTCTTTTGAGCTTTGCCTGAAAAAGGCACTATGGGGGTGGCAAGAGCTTTGGCCAGTATTCAAAAGCCTTAGGGTGACAGGTGCAAGCCATCTCTAGCGAAGCAGCATGGCTTGTCGAGCATGTCATCCCAGGCTGACAGACACTGGATCCCCTTTGAATGAAACCAGAAGCTTAGCCAATTGTTGAAATTGATCATTTTTTTCTCTATACCGTGGTATCATTCTTGGTGAGGGCAGAATGCTACTCAGGGTCGGGGTCATACCGGCCTGGGCTACATGATCAGAGAGCTCCTCCATGTCTCTTTTCATGTAGTCCAGGGAGGTATGGCTCAGGTCATTCACACCAACATGGACAATGACAGTCATATTTGTACTTGTTCTAGAGTGACCTGAGTGCTTATGTTATGTGGCGGATCCTGGCAAACATTTGCTCAGAGCTCTTCAGCCTTCTCAGAGGTGGAGAGCTCTCAGAGCTGTAGTGAATTTGGTGGACCATGGGTGCAGTTGACTTCCAGACCTTCAGGGCAGTCTCTGCACCTTGGGGCTTTTGCAAAGGTGAGCTCGGCTCTGGCTTCAATCTTAGGCAAACTATCTTCTGAGCTGAAGAAGACTCTTCTCACAAGTATGGCTTGTCAGAGACAGACTCCCACCCCAACTTTCAGGGCTCCGGAGAGGGCTATAGCTGCCTCCACAGCTAGGAAGTCATGTCCGTCCTTGGATCCACAGCCCCATCTATAGCCCCTGGACATCCTTTCTGACCATGACAATCCACAGGGATAGCAGGACCTTAGGCCCCAGGATACCCATCTGATACCTCCCCAGAGAATCTAACTGAGGAGGTCCCTTGGAAGAGGACCTGCAAGAGGAAGCACTTGGACTCCACTGAGGAGTCAGTTACAGAAGACACTGACCTCGATGAGGGAGAAGGATCCCTTCAGTCACTCTTGAGGATGTTTCCTTTAGAGACATCTTGGGGATCTTACAACAGAGAGGTGGCTGGCAGTCCAGTTATCCTTCACCTGAGGAGTCAGTGTACCTGGCAGCCTTTGGTTCCTGACCGTCTACCTCCTGGCTCACTCTATCCACTGATGAGCTCTTCGAGTTGATCTCTCGGTAGGCGTGGGAGAGCCCAGATTCCATTGAACCAATTCCCCAGAGACCAAACAAGATTACTGCACCAGCTTGTGAAGGCTGCCACCCTAGCCAGATAGAATTGTGCAGATAATTCTATCATTTGTAAATATGAATGTTGAACTACAGACTTGTTTTCTTAAATTAAAGAATATGCTGTGAAATGTGAACTTAAAACAATGTAACAACATTGCCCCCTGCTGTAAAGAAAGCTAAGTCAAGCATTTCTTATCTGTCCTGTGAAGTTCAAATTATTTCACAGCTGTCTTTGAAGTTTACAATTCGGCTCTAGCCTGGCTAGATGAAGGCATCCTGCCTATTGTTTTAACTTAAGGAATAATTACTAGAGTTTACATGTGGAATGTCTTTTACTGATGTAGTTTCCTGCAGCTGCAAGATAACAAAAGAATGTAGTATCTGTCAGCCTGGGTACACCAGAAAAGTGTAAAAAAATGGTGTAATGTTTATCAGAACTGCAATAGCAATTTAAACAGAGAGAATCAGAAGGCATTAAGCATTTTTGTCTTGATCATCCAACTCATAGCACTGTCTGTTGTCTTATGTAAGTTATCTTAGACTTGTGTTTTCTTTAAGAAATAGCTAGAAAATAGAAAGATTAGACTAAGTATTTTTCTGTGATGTCAGAACTGTACTACTGATTTATTTGAATTATTTATGTGTGATCTCTGAACTCTTGACTAGCTCTGTGTAGTAGAAAGTATTGTCTTGTGGTTTTAATTATTTATTATTAAATATTTTAAAACCTTTTAACTGTGCCTGGTTTGTCTAGAGATAATTTAAGCTCTAGAGTACATTGCATATTTATAGTTTTTACTGTCCAAGTCACTCCAAATAAGCTTTGACTGTTTAGTCACACTTACCAATTGGATAATAATATTGCACAGTAATAATTGGACACCCGTTAAAAGGTCTTTGAATAGCTGATAATTATTAGCTGGGTGGTGGCAGGGTACTACCGTATAGTCTGGAAAAGGGACCACAGCTGGAGAACCTGTGCCAGCCTTCCACAGGAGTGTCTGTGCGGTTGTATAAACTTATCTCAAAGTGTGTGCGTCAGCTACTTTGGCAGAGTCACGAAGCACTGGTTGGACAAAGAGGATGCTGGAGATTCTAACTTGCCCATCTAGATAAGATCTAGACCCTATAGCTGTGTCAGTGTGGAGTCTTATTGGGGACCTGGATAGCAAGGGAGGGACCAGCCCCGGAATTACTGTGATCTCTGTGTGCTCTTAAAGGAAATTGCACTTTACTGTGTGTATTTGTTATCCTTTCCTCATGTATGAGACACCATCTCTGGTGTTAGTGGTGAGGATTGAGGCTCCTTGATTGCTGGGCCAGGGCACGGGCATCACATATTAATTAGTGTCTGTGGTTGGGATATCCTCACATATTAATTGTTTAGCAGCAGAGGGATATCCCCATCACATATTAATTAGATGGCAAATACTAATTGGCTTGTAGTGGTGTGGGTAGTGTGAATCCTGTAGCTTGTGTACAGTGAGCTTTGAAGGTGTTTTGTACTCTAAAACAGCCACACAGTGAATGCTCGGAGTTCAGATCACAATTGTTTTATTTCTTTTGTTAGCTTAGTTAGTCAGGGTGAGCAGACAGCATGTCAACAGAGGAGTATGGAAAGCTGACAAGGATTGAGCTGGCGGAGATGTGCTAGGCTAGGGGACTGGTGCATGGAAACCTAAGGCAGACCTGATTGCAGCCTTGGTTACAGCTGCATCAGAAAACAGCAACCCGGAGGACAATCAGACTGGCAGTGGAGATATAATACCCTCGGAGAATGGACAGCTCAACCTTTCTGCAGTGGACTTACAAATCCAGCTGGAGCTAAAGAGACTTGAGTTGGAGGTCAGGCATGTGGAATTAGAAGCAGCTGAGAGACTGAGGTGTCTAGAGAGTGAGTAGAATGAGAAACTGTTACGTCTGAAAGCTAAGGAAAAACAAAAGCAGAAGCAGCATGAGAAAGAGATGCTGACTCTTCGCCAGAGTCATGGAGGTAATGGGGAAGGGAGTAACTGGACCCCAGTAGCACAAAAGGTGAGTACATTTCTTCCACATTTTAAAGAGGGGGATAATTGTGATAGTTTCATTCATATGTTTGAGAGGGTATGTAAACAGTATGAAGTTGACCAAGGGCTCTGGGTATGGTTCCTGACCCCCTTACTTCATGGTAAAGCTGTAACTGTTCTGTCCAAAATGTTTGATGTTGCATGTTTTGATTATACTGCTGTAAAATAGTCTTTTAGAACTGTTTAAGCTAACACCTGGAACATATAGGAAAAGGTTTTGTGAGCATAGACACAAGGTAGATGAAAATGTGTGTGAATATGTTGCTGAATTGAGCACTTATTTCTAGAGGTGGGTGAGTGGATGTCAGCTCACCACTTTTGAAGGGCTGGCATACCTTTTGGTGAAGGAACAAGCCCTTAGCACTTTGCCTGAGGACATGAGGATCTGGTTAGCTGATAGACAATGTGCTACTTCAGATGAGTTGGGGAGAAGGGAGACCTATACCTGGCAAACATGGCAACCCTGCACAGTAAGGGGACCCCCAGTACTGCTCATGGGTCTAAAAGAACTCATGGTAGGCAGCACAGACTGCCCCAACAGAATCTGCCAGTAGCAGAGAAAGCCACTAGTCCAGGTACACATCCAGGAACTAGGGTTAAATGTTTTGAATGCAACAAGTGGGGCCATGTGGCATACAGGTGTCAATGGAGGGAAGGTGGGGAACCAAAGTTGAGGGAGCCAGTAAGTGGGAAAGACAAAATGCCAATAGTAGATTGTCTTGAGACAACAGGGATACTAAACTACCATCCTGCAGTTGTCCTCATAGGGAAGGATTTGGATGAGGCAGTACCATGTGCTTATGCAGTTACACGAGGTCAGGCTAGGAAATGAGCATGTGGGTCTGGTAGTCTGGGGAGACCCAGACAGAATGCATACCTGCAGCCAGGACTGGTGAGGTGATTATTTTATGGAGGGAGCTACCCTGTAGCAGTGAGACTGAAAGTGAGCCACAGCTGCTTGTGGGTACTGATGGTCACTTGGACAGAGTGACTGCAAAGGTAGAGGTGAGTAGTAGTACCCAGGCTGACAGTGAGGCACCACTATCAGAGGATGCCAGACTTCCTGTGGAAGGGGAGCTTGGAAGGGTTACAAGGAGAGAGTTGAGACAGGCTCAACTCTCAGACCCTGCATTGCAAGGCCTAAGGAGGCACCTGATTTTCAAGGAAAGGGGGAATATGTATACTGGGACAAAGGGTTACTAAACAGAGAGTGGACCCCTGAGGGAAGGCTAGAAGGTGAGAGAGTACAGCAGTTAATAGTGCCACGAGCCTACCAGCTGACGCTTCTAGCCATAGTATATGATATTCCCTTTGCAGGTCATATGGGCATAAAATGTACAAAGAGGCATATTAGGCAGAACTTCTATTGGCCTGGAATTTCCAGAGATGTAATAGGGTACTGCAGGAATTGTGAGTAGTGCCAAAATGTAGGCAAGGCAGGTGACAAGGTGAGAGCTCCTTTAATGCATTTGCCTGTGATTGAGGAGCCATTTCAGAGGGTAGCTATGGATATTGTGGGTCCTCTGAGTACCCCAAGTTCCACAAGGAAAAAGTATATCCTAGTGGTAGTGGATTATGATACACAAAACCCTGAAACAGTGGCTTTGTCCTCCATTGAGGCAGAGAAGGTGGCAAATGCTTTGTTAGAGATTTTCAGCAGGGTAGGTTTCCCAAAAGAAGTACTGAATGACGGAGGTGTCGATTTCACGTCAGACCTTCTGGCTTGTCTGTGGAAGTCCTGTGGGGTGAAGCACATGAAGACCACCCCCTACCATCCCCAGACTAATGGTCTTGTTGAGAAGTTAAACTCTACAATCAAGTCCATGCTACGGGCATTTGTAGATCAGTTTAAGAGGGAGTGGGACAAATATTTGTCTCATCTGTTGTTTGCTTACAGAGAGGTTCCCCAGGAATCCACATGTTTTTCACCCTTTGAGTTGCTGTATGGGCATAGGGTAAGGGGACCTCTAGATTTAATTTGAGATGAGTGGGAAGGTGAGTGCAAGTCTCACAAGGAGTCTGTTGTGGCATACATCCTAAACCGCAGGGCAATGCTCAGGGAACTCATGGTCTTGGTCCAGGAGAACCTGGCAGAAGCCTAACAACAGAAAAAGGTGTGGTATGACAGGAATGCTTGAACTAGAGAGTATGCTGTAGGGCAGCAGGTAATGGTTCTAATTCCTGTCAGACACATCAAGCTGCAAGCAGCTTGTGAGGGGCCCTACAAAGTGGTGTTAACTACATGGTGGAACTGCTAGGCAGAAGGCAGGGGCAGAAATTGTACCATGTTAACATGATGAAACCTTACCATGATAGGGAGGCCCTTGTGCTGAGCATTTGCAGTGGATTGCAGGAGGAGTCTGAGAGAGATCTGGGGAATGATCTCCTCAGAGAGGCTCGGGCTGACACCTCAGTGGAAGGGGTAGCAATGTCCTAGCAGCTTTCTCCTACCCAGGTTTGAGAAATCCGTGCAGTGTTGCATGCATTTGGGGACATGTTCACTGGGAAACCAGGGTGCACCCACCTAATGCAGCACCAGGTGGATACAGGACCCCAAATGCCTATTAGACAGGCCCCTTATACGGTGCCTGACAGAGTCAGACAGTCCCTGAGGGAGAAGGTACAGGAGATGTTGGAACTAGGGGTGATTCAAGAGTCCAACAGTCCCTGGGCCTCCCCAGTGTTGCTGGTGCCAAAGAAGGATGGCAGCACCAGGTTCTGTGTGGACTACAGTAAATTAAATAGCCACACAGAGTCAGATGCTTACCCCATGCCTAGGACAGATGCCCTAGAGCAGCTGGGTGGGGCTAAGTATCTTTACAACCGTTGATCTTACCAAGGGTTACTGGCAGGTGCCCTTGACTCCCAGTGGTAGAGAGAAGTCAGCCTTTGTGACTCCTTTTGGCTTGTATGAGTTCACAAAGATGCCCTTTGGGATGAAGAATTCCCCAGCGATTTTCCAGAGGCTGGTAGATTGTATCCTAGCAGGAGGGTTTGCCCTTGATACCTAGATGATATCACCATCTACAGCCATTCCTGGACAGAGCACCTTCAGCATGTCAGAGAGGTGTTGGGAAGACTACAGAGGGCAGGGGTGACCATTAAGCTGAGCAAATGCCAGGTGGGTATGGCAGATGTCTCCTACCTAGGACATAGAGTGGGGAGTGGTAAGATAAGGCCAAAACCTGCCAAAGTGGAAGCCATTCAGGCATGGCTTGCACCTGTTACTAAAAAGCAGGTGAGGGCATATTTTAGGGACAGCAGTGTACTACAGAAAGTTCATCCCCAGTTATAGTACCATAGCTGCTCCCCTCACAGACCTGACAAGGAAGAACAGGCCAGATAAGGTAGTGTGGACCCCAGCATGAGAGCAGGCATTCCAGAAGCTTAAAGAAGCTTTGGGAGGACCCCCTGTGTTAGCCAGTCCAGATTACAGCAAAGAATTTTTTGTGCAGGTGGATGCTTCAAACCATGGGGTGGGGGCTGTACTTAGCCAGATTTCTTCAGAGGAAGAAGATCACCCAGTGGTTTATCTCAGTCATAGGCTCCAACCCAGGGAGGAATGCTATACAGCTGTAGAATAGGAATGTCTAGCCATAGTGTGGGCACTGAAAAAACTTCAGCCTTATCTGTATGGTACGAAATTCACTGTTATGACAGATCACAACCCCCTAACATGGTTAAACAGAGCCAGCCAGCAAAATGCCAATTTGCTAAGATGAAGCCTAGGGTTGCAAGCATATGATATGTCAGTGCAGCACCGCAATGGGATTAGCAATGCCAATGCAGATGGGCTCTCAAGACAGGGAATGGGGTAAGGTACACTCAGATAGACCTAACCCTCTCAAGCGACGTTTCTCAAGGGTCACTTGAAAAACTAGCTTGAGTTCTCCGGGGGGGGGGGGGGATGTGAAGGCTGCCAGCCTAGCCAGATAGAATTGTGCAGATAATTCTATCATTTGTAAAAATGAATGGTGAACTACAGACTTGTTTTCTTAAATGAAAGAATATGCTGTGAAATCTGAACTTAAAACAATGTAACAACATTGCTGTCTACTGTAAAGAAAGCTAAGTCAAGCATTTCTTATCTGTCCTTTGGAGTTCAAATTATTTCATGGCTGTCTTTGTTGTTTACAATTTGGCTCGGGATGGGCTAGATGAAGGCATCCTGCCTATTGTTTTAACTTAAGGAATAATTACTAGAGTTTACATGTGGAATGTCTTTTATTGATGTAGTTTCCTGTAGCTGCAAGATAACAAAATAATGTAGTATCTGTCAACCTGGGAACACCAGGAAAGTGAAAAAAATGATGTAATGTTTATCAGAACTGCAATAGCAATTTAAACAGAGAGAATCAGAAGGCATTAAGCATTTTTGTCTTCATCATCCAACTCACAGAACTGCCTGTTGTCTTATGTAAGTTATCTTAGACTTGTGTTTTCTTTTAGAAATAGCTATACACTAGAAATATTAGACTAAGTGTTTTTCTGTGATGTCAGAACTGTACTACTTTATTATTTATTTATTTGTTTATTTATTTATTTACATTTGTTGAGCGGGAGTGTCCGACTGGACGTAGGTCCATTTTCAGCGGAGGCCTGGGGAGAAAAGCTCCACAGTTAAAATAAACAGACAGTAGTTACATTGGATTACATAGTGATTAACATAGCAATTAATTACAAACATATTTACAGATGAAGAACATAGTACTTCAGTAGACAACTAGAATCTTTATCTGTGAAGTACATAACAGACATTAACAAATGTTACAATAAGAAGTTCCTGCTGTATAGTAAGTACTAGGCTTATGAGCATATGAGCTTGCTATAATCAAGGTAGTTAGTGGGGTGGAAAGAAAGGTAGTGGTTGGATGGGGTGCGTGATATTAGAGTGGGAGTTGCAAAGGCATAGCCAGCATGTTTTTAGGTGTGCGTTTAGTAAAGTTTTGAAGTGAGTGCATGATGGTACGGAGGTAATTGTGGGTGGGAGGGAGTTCCATAATTTGGCTATGGCACAAGAGAATAGTGCTTCACCAGCAGAGTTATTGGCTTTAGTGATATACAAGTGATTTTTGTTGCTGGATCTTAGCTGTCTGGTGATGCGATAGGGTTGGAGTAGATTCTGAAGGGATGGGACACTTAGTGGATGGTTTACTAGTTTGTGGGTGAGTGAAAGTTGATACCATTAAGGGAGGTGAGGGAGTTCAAGCCAGCCCAGTTCAGCAAGTGAGAGACAGCGGTGACTACGGTAGGATGTCCCTGTGGTGAATTTGGTTATTTTGTTGTAGCAGGTCTCTAGCTTGTTTAGATCGCATTGCCTTAGGTTGGTATATATTGGAAAGGCATAAAGTAGGGTGGAGATAAGGTGGGAATTTGCTATTGCAATCTTTGCTGCTTTGGTGAGAAGTTGCTTATTTCTGTATAATGCTCCTAATTTTTTGTGGACTTTTTTATGGTCATGGATATGTGAATGTCAAATTTTGGTTTATTGTCTATTTCCACTCCTAGCAATTTGGTGTGTTCAGTTGGGTATATAGTGGTGTTGTCTTTTGCTATGATGTTAAAGTGAGAGTTGTTTTGAGTATGTTTGGTGGGTTGGAAGATGAGTAGTTTAGTTTTGTTTGGGTTGAGTATTAATTGGGCATTGGATAACCAAGTTTCAACAGAGGAAAATGCTTCCTGTGTGACTTTTTGCAGTTTGGGTAGGGACTGGGCTCAGCAGATGATGGTTGAGTCATCTGCATATTGTATGAGTGTGCCATGTTTGGTGGCAGAGGCTAGATTATTGGTGAAAACAGAGAAGAGTAGGGGTCCAAGGATGGATCCTTGGGGAACCCCTATGGAGACAGGTAGTTGGGGAGATGTGTCATTCTGCCATACAACAGATTGTTGGAGGTCAGACAGGTAACTCTGAAACCAGTTGGTGACTGATTGAGAGAAGAATATGTTGTGTGGGACCATGTCAAATGCTTTAGATAGGTCTAGGAAAGTAGAAGAGGAGAGATAGCCATTGCTTTTATGCTGAAGGATAGTGTTAGTAAATGAGAGTAAGGCATTGGTGGTGCTATGGATTGGTCGGAAACCATGCTAAGTATTGGAAAGGAGGTTGTTAGTAAGGAGGTAGTCTGAGACCTGAGATTGTATGCATCTCTCTAGTATGTTGGAGAGTGGAGAGAGAATAGTTATGGGGCAGTAATTGGTTAGTTCTGTGGAGGGGCCACCTTTTTGGAGGGGAATTATATATGATACTTTCCACAGTGTGGGAACGTAACATTCTGACAGAGATCGGTTAATCAAGATGGATACTGGGTAGGCCAGAGCTTCAGCTGCGATTTGTAGGTATTCACTTGGGAGGTTGTCTGCTGCTAATTTGGTGGGCTTAAGTTTAGTTAAGAGTTTTTTTATGTTGGAGGTAGGTACAGGAGAAAAAGAGAAGGGGGAGATTACAAGTTGAAGGTGTGGGTTGGAGGGGAGGGGGGTTGTTTTTAGCTAGTGATAGTATGGATTGTGTGAAGTGTGTGCTGAATGAGGTAACAATATTTTCGGAGGAGTGAGGGATGTTAGGAGGAGGGGTACTGACTTTACCTGGGTGGAGGATGGAGTTTATGGAGGGCCAGAATTGTTTGGGGCTGTGTTGGGAGGAGTCTTGGGCAGACTGGTAGTATTGGAATTTGTCCTGTTTTATTAGCTTTTTGACTCTATTGTGTTGTTCTAGGAATTTCTGTCTAGTTCTGTCTAGTTGAGGGGGTTTTGGTTTTGCGCCAGTGCATCCAGGCTTTATCCCTGTTTTTCATTTCTGACTTAGTGGTTTTCTGTAGCTATGGGAAGGGTTTTGCTTTGGTTCTGGAAAGTCCTATGGGTGCATGGTAATTAAGGATGCTCAGGAAGGTAGTATTACAAAATTCAACTGCGTCATCAAGACTGAGGTACTTTAGAGGATGCCAGTTACATTCTTTGAGGGATGAGATGAATGAGAGTGGGTTAAAATTTAGTTTTTTACGTATTTGATGGTAGATGACAGGTTTAGCTTGGTAAAGGTATTTTTTGAGTAGGAATGTTGGGGAATGATCACTGAGGCTATTTGATAAGCAGCGTGTTATATATGACTGGGGACTCTGACTGACTAATATCCAATCCAGGGTAGTGTGCTTGCTGGAGTTTTTATTTATCCTGGTTGGCGACTGGACTAGTTGGGTGAAGCCATGAAGGTTTACATGATGAGTTGGATGGTTGCCAGAACAGGATTGCCAGTCAATATTGAAATCACCTAAAATTATAGTTTCTTGAGGGAGGAGGTTTTCTAGTGGAGAGATGTTCTGGCCAGGTGGGAAGTAGCATCCAATTATGTTGATGGTTTTGTTTTGGTTTATTTTGAGGTTGGTATATATTATTTCTTCATTGCCTATTTGTGGAGCTGATGATTTTAAGATCTGGATGTTTAGATGCTGTTTAAATATTATAGCTACACCGCCTTCTTTCTTGTTTAGTCGGTCTACTCTTAGTATGCTGTAACCGGTAGGGAGTATTTGCTCACTGGTAATGTGAGGTTTTAGCCAGATTTCTGTCAGAATGAATATATCTGGGGAGTACAAGTCTATGGTGGCATGGAGTTCATGGACTTTCTTGACTATACTTCTAATATTTAGGCTTAGTAGAAGGAAGTCACTTGGCTTTCTATTGGCTGTGATATGGGTGAAGTTGTCGTTTCTAGTCTGATTATGAGGATTGGGGTTGGAGATGGTAGGGCCAGGGATGGGGTGGATATCTCCACTTAGGGCTAGTTTTGATATGCATGAGGTTATTAGTTTCTCAATTTTTGAATGTGTTTGATTATTAGGGAAACTTTATGATTGTTCCTCTGTGGGTACTAGGTATGGTGGGAGGGTTACTATGTTAAGTTGTAGGGATGCTTTATGTTTGAGTAATATAGTTGGTAGAATATGTGAAGGGTGCATTGGGATAGTTCTTGAGTTGGTGGGAGGGGAGCTGAATGAGGGTGAGACATGAATGGTGGTGCGAGTAGTAGTACAGTGGTAGTGGTTGAGTGGGGGAATGATGGAGCTTTGGTAGGATGTAAGATATGCAAGGAGAGTGCAGGCAGTGAGCATAGGTAAGGTATGCTTGTACATGTTAGCTGAGGAGGTGTAATAGTAGTGGGAAGATGGAGGATATAGTTTTTGGGTTAGTACTGTGGTTGGCTATTGGAAAGATGGGAGGGGTTTGTGACTGTAATAAAGGTAGGACCACTGGGGGTGGGATGGAATAGAGGGCAGGGTGGGGACCGAAGTGGGTAGAGACCCTGTTAGTAGCTCTTATGAGGGGCTGGAAACAATCAGGTAACAGAGTAAACTGGTAAATGAACATATGATAGTGACAAAGGGTGGTTGTAGTTTTAAAAATGGTGCCTGCCACAGGTAATATTTATTAACTTTGGGATTGGCTTAAGGCAATAAACAGGGAAGGGGGAGGGGGAGAACAAGTGTGTGAGCAGGTAGTTCTTTTGTACTGCTGCTAATGAGCCAAAGCAAAGACAAGTTTGTGTTTAAGAAACAATCAGAATTGACCAAGGACTGCTCTGAAACTGTAAGTCATTTCTTAACCATTTCTTAGGTGGAAAAACAGGATAACCTTGTATCAGTAGGCTACTGTGGTCTCAGTTTAAATTAACAAACACACAGTAGGTTCATAGGTTCATAGGTTCATACTAGGCTATCTGCCCGAGGGCATTTACAAGCCTAGCCCATAGTTTTGTGGCTTACGCCACCCCTTTAGTATGGGGAACTATACCCATTATTTTGCTGTGCCTCTGTCGAGCAGTGACACTGAGGTAATCCCTGGGGTATATCTGCGATCTCCCATCCATTGGTCAAGATTTCTCTTGAACAAGGCCAGCGAGGTGCTCTGCCTCACATATACCGGGATTTTATTCCACAGCATAGGGGTCTTTGGGTGATGAATCTATCCCTCCAGCACGCCCTATTAATAGCCGTGTCGAGGTTTAAGTCTCGCCTTGTGGCTCTGATGGATCTAGATTTTTTGAGGTGAAGCATATTCATCAAATCTGGGTTTGACATGGCCTTGTATGTTAGGCAAAGGTCACCTCTGAGCAAGCGGTAAGCGACTGAATAGAGCTGGAGTTCTTTCAGTCGGGCAGCATAGGACAGATGTTTGAGACCCTTTATCCTTTTGGTGAGGAACTTTTGTGGCCTCTCCAGCTGCTGTAAGTGACTTGATCAGTTATGGACACTATTTGCTAACAAAAGGGAATAAGAGAGAAAGTGGAAGATGAGTGTGTGTGTGTGTGTGTGTGTGTGTGTGTGTGTGTGTGTGTGTGGAGGGGTGCTGCTTACAAGTCAAAGCAGAGTGCTCTCCAGGGGAAACATGAATATTGGCTCAAACAGGTAGACACATACTCAAAGTTAACTTTAGCTGTTTGCAGACAGTTCAGACCCAGACTGCGCTTTTCTTATAAGAATGATAAAGGTGGTACCGCAGTTGAATACTTAAGAGTGATGTTAGGTCTAGAAAAGAAGAGTACAGAGAGGAGTAAGTACTTTTGAGATGGTAAAGATATATTATACAGATTACAAAAAACAAACTGAGCAAATAGCTACTGCATACAGGAAAATATATGTCTTGAACCAACTACTAGTATATGCAGATACTGAGCCACATGGAAAAACCTCTGTTAAAAGAAACCTTATCAGACAGTTATGCAGTCACAGATAAAAGTATAGCGATCAGCATTCTGTCCTTTATTTTAAGTATTTCTGTGTGATCTCTGAACTCCTGACTAGCTCTGTGTAGTAGAAAGTATTGTCTTGTGGTTTTAATTATTTATTATTAAATATTTTAAAACCTTTTAACTATGCCTGGTTTGTGTTGAGATAATTTAAGCTCTAGAGTACATTGCATATTTATAGAGTTTACTGTCCAAGTCACTCCAAATAAGCTTTGACTGTTTAGTCACACTTACCAATTGGGTAATAATATTGCACAGTAATAATTGGACACCCTTTTAAGGGTCTTTGAGTAGCTGATAATTATTAGCTGGGTGGTGGCAGGGTACTACTGTATAGTCTGGAAAAGTGAGCACTGTTGGAGAACTTGTGCCAGCCTTCCTCAGGAGTGTCTCTGTGGTTGTACAAACTTATCTCAAAGTGTGTGTGTCAGCTACTTGGGAAGGGACACGAAGCACTGGTTGGACAGAGGGGGTGCTGGAGATTTTAGCTTGCCCAGCTAGGCTGAGAACTGGACCCTATAGCTGTGCCAGTGGGGAGTCTTATTGGGGACCTGGAGAGCAAGGGAGTGACTGACTGTGATCTCTGTGTGCTCTTCTGGGAAATTGCACTTTACTGTGTGTATTTGTTATCCTTTCCTCATATATGAGTCCCCCCTCTCTGGTGTTAGTGGTGAGGATTGAGACTCCTTGATTGCTGGGCCAGGGCATGGGCGTCACACAGCTGAAAATACTTTTTGGACAAACAAAGTTGCAGTCGATGCCATGGTGGTGGTAGCTACACAAAAAGGAACTATGAGAAGACAGTTCCACTATTCATCCTCTGACTAAGGATTCCAGGACAATGGATAAATGCGGGAAGTGAGTCTTTCCTTCAGTGACCTTTGCCTTACGATTGCTGAACTACATTTCCCATTTCACCAGATTGCAAACGGATCTGATAAAGGAGCTTTTAGATACCCTTGAGGGAGCCATAGATGAGGGAGTCTGAGAGAAGGTTTATTCCCAGCTGGCAACCCTGCATTCTGTAGCTAACTCTTCCATGAGGCATATCACTCATACAGCTGAAGGAACGAGTAGAGTGGCAGGTTCCGGCATATCGATGAGGAGGCATGCCTGAATGCACCTGTGTGACTTTGCAGAGCCTTTTACGTCTTCGTTCATTAACGCTCCATTTGACGGAACTTCCCTTTTCAGTCCCAAGGTCAAAGACACATTATCCAGGTGTGAGAAGGAGGGTAAGACACTTTCTGCCCTGGGTGTATGTCATTCCATCCCTGTAGACCTTCCTTTAAAGGTCAGAGAGGAGGTGGCAAAATGTGGCTCAAGAAATCACAAGGGTCTTACCAAGACTCATGTGGAGAGAGTTCCCATAGGGACAGAGGGGAGAACAATTTTGGAATACGCCACACTCACGGCAGAGGAGGCCCACCAAATGAAGGGTTCAGACACCCCATCTTTAGGAAATCCTTCCAGCACTCCAGAAAGGAGACCCAATTGCTTGCCTCTGGAGGCAGTTGGGGGTTGACTATACCTGCACTGGCGAGCCTGGCTAAAAGTAACCATTGATTTATAGGTGCAGAGGATTATATCCAGAGGTTATATTATCCCCTTTTCTCAAGACCCTCCCACAACAGAAAAATCCTGGACATCCCACCCAATCAAAGGGATCAGGCAGTTATTTAAATTCAAAAATTGCTGGACAAAAGAGCCATCCAAGAGGTCCCCCCAGACCAAAGAGGATTCCAAAATTATTCAAGGTTCTTTTTAGTTCAAAAGAAAACAGGGGACTGGAGACCAGTTTTGGATCTCAGCAGACTGAACAAGCCAATTCAATGCCACAAGTTCAGAATGGTAACAGTACAGTTCATACTTCCCTTCTTGGAACAAGACAACTGGATGTGCTCCATAGACCTCCAGGATGTGTACTACCACATAAAAATGTAGAGGCAATCCAGAAGGTACTTACGGCTGTGAGCCAGTCATTGCCAGTTCAGAGCACTGCCCTTTGGTCTCACTATAGCCCCCAGGGTGCTCACCAAATGCATGGCACTGGTAGCAGCTCACTTGAGATGACAAGGATTCTATGTGTTTCACTATTTGGATGACTGGCTCATTTCCGCCCCTAACAGGCATGTACTTATTTGGACAAGAGACTGTGTTATCCAAGTCTGTACAGAACTAGCTATAACCATAAATTATGAAAAGTCACACTTGGACCCCACTCAAACACTGGAGTTTATAGGAGCAATTTTGGACACAAATCAGAGGATTGTTAGACTTCCGCAATACAGAGTACTAACGATCAGGCGCCAAACACACAAGCTACTCCAGAACAGGAAGATAGCCACTCATCATGTGTTACAGGCTGTAGGCTCAATGGCATGTGCTATAGTCTTAGTCCTGCTTTCGAGATTTCACATGCAAATACTATAATGGCTTCTGTACTCCCAATGGTCAGTTTTTCACCAACCGATGTCTTACCAAATATTCATTATGGACACTTGCAGAACAGCTGTATCTTGGTGGATTTATTCAGATCAGGCAATACAGGGCCGACCCTTTGTTCCCCTGCAACCTCAGGCCACTGTGACATTGGACGCTTCTCAGAAAGGATGGGGGGGCATTATCTGAGGAATACAGTTCAAGGCACCTAGTCTTCTGATGAGGCCAATTTATACATAGAATGTACCAAGTCCTATGCCCGAGAGGATGCACGGTCCAAACCAAGTAAAGAGCTCCAAATAGACCAGCAAGGCAGCACAGAGTTCAATATATTTATTATATACTGATAAGTAAAACAAACTAGTTTCGGCCAACAGCCTTCTTCAGTGTAAAACAGTATAATCAAGTTCATTTACATCATCCTTTAAATACATATCAAGAGCCAATCAAAAGGTTGAGCTCATGAATACTGATAAGTTTGAAAATTATTTATAAAACATGTTTTGGGGCACTTAGAATAAAACATATAGATATACAATGAAAAATGGTATATATACTCGGGTGAGGTCCATCCATAACAGGAAAAATAACCACCAAGTTAATTGCATGAAACTAAGCAAATTATTAATATATTCTAACATATTCATATGACAATATATTCATACTTAAAGTTAGTTTTTATGATCCCATACTGGAAGAGCCTCTATCACAGGCTATTCAGCAGTTCTTGGTTAAAGAAACCATAGATGAAAATATCAAGTACTGACGTTCAAAGGACTCAAGCATACTATGTCATAAGGGAGCATATTTTGGACCAATTTATACATAAACATCCTGGAGATGAGGACAGTGCTGCTAGTATTGTAGAGCTTTCAATGTATTCTTTCTCTGAGAACACAGAGATTCAGTCAGACAACATGTCTCTTGTCTGGTACACAAACAAACAAGGAGGAACCAGATCATACCCCCTGTGTTGAGAAGCATTCAGAGTGTGGCAATGGGTGATCTCATAAAACCACTTTCTTGTAGCAATGCATATTCTGGGAAAGTCCAATGTGATAGCAGGCCAGTTGAGCAGATTTATTTTTATGCCTCATGATTGGTCCTTCAACCAGAAGGTAGCAGAAGAAATTTTCTGCTGATGGGGCCAACCCTACTGTGACCCCTTTGAATCCCCTCTGAATAACAAATGCAGAAGCTACTTTGCCCTAATCTCCCCCAACCGGGGAGTCCCAGAGGGATGCTCCTGGTGTCCTTTACTCCTTTCCCCTAACCCCTTGATTCCCAAATTTCTCCAGAGAGCAAACAGGTTAAAGAGAACAGTAATCCTCATTACTCCATTTTCTCAACAGATCTGGTTTCCATTCTTCTGGCCTCACTTATGGGAAAGATCTTGGATTATGGAACCCACTACAGACCTTCTGTCGCACCCAACTGGAATGATTTATCCCTGTCTGTCCAAGCTCAAGCTGACAGCTTGGTTTCCCTAATTCCATTTATAGCCAGACAACCTTTGCTTTCCTCCCCAGTTTATCGCATTTTGATATCATCTCATAAACAATCCACTCAAAAGCTGTACAGAAGCAAATGGAAGAAGGTTGCAACCTGGACTCACTAACATGATGTAGATCCCTTCACAGCTCCTACTCACTCCATTCTAGAATTTTTGGCTCACCTGTTCGACAGTGGCGCAACAGCCTCTACTATTAAAGTGCAATCAGCAGCTATCTGTGTTTCTCACATTGGGAAAGATAACTTGTCACTGATCTCCAACAAACTTTGTAAGATTTTCTTGAAAGGAACCTGATTACTGAAGCCTCCCCACAAAGATCCCTCTCTTCCTTGGGACCCTAACTTGGAACTACATTTTATAGTGCAATCTCCATTTGAACCTGCAGTGAAATGTGATTTAAAATTTTTGTCTTGGAAGACCATTTTCCTAGTAGCCATTACTTCGGCTAGAAGAATATCAAACATCCAGGCCTTATCTTCCCAACCTTCATACTTGATTTTTCATAAAGACTGGGTTTCCTTGTGCACCAACCCTTCCTTTTTATATAAAGTTATTTCTGAGACTAATATCAATCAAACCATTAACTTGCCCATGTTCTTCCCTAACTTCACAAATAAAGGTAAATATGTACTGCATCTGTTGGATGTCCATAGTAAATTACATTTTTATCTTCACAGGACAAAATAATTTAGGAAGGCAGATCAATTCTTTGTTTCCTTCTTTGGCTCTAGGAAGAGCCAACCGGTGTCCAAGGTTACTCTAGTGAAATGGCTACTTGATTGTATTACCTTCATCTACAGCAAACAAGGTATAGCTCTTCCCAGACCTGTCCAAGCTCATTCAGCCAGGGCCATGGCTACTTTAGCAGTTTTTCAGGGTAATGCATCCATGGATGAAATTTGTGCAGTGGCCACTTGGGCAAATCACCATACCTTTATCACTCATTACAAATTGGATTTGGTTTCCAGAGGAAGAGACTCCTTTGGTTTGATGGTTCTGAGGAATATTCCACCCAGGATGAAGGTAGCTGGGGACTCTGTCCCATAAGTGAGGAAGAAATGAAAAATTGACACTATCAGATAAAGAAGTTATGTACTTATCATAACATTCCATCTGTATTGTTGATTTTTCATCTCTTTACAACTCCTCTCTCTAAGCCCCCAACCTTTGGTTTCTGGTAGAACAGGAAGCATAATTTATGGCACTTTTTTTCTTCCCTATACTCCAGAAATGGTCTCTTTCAGTCCTGTCATATAAAAAATTTCTTTAATTATTTCTCCTTCTGGAAATAATCCTAACAAACAAGATCTGAGATAACAGGGAGAAGTGCATTGCGGGTAAGGAGAGTTGTCCGACAGCTTTTTAGTTGCCACGAGATTAGTAACAGCTGAGTCAGTTCAGATGGTTCAGATGTGAACCTCTATGTGAGGAGAAATGAAAAATTGACAATACAGATGGAATGCTATGGTAAGCACATAACTTTTTTTTTTTTTGACAAACTGAAATGGTTATTCATAAGCTATGAATGGTGTTATTTTCTAGCATAATTTGACTTTATCACTGCTAAATAGTACTTTTAAATTATTTCTAATTTCCAGTATTACTTGTTGACTTACAACTTGCTGAGACACCAGCTCATGCACCACGATGGTATGAAAATCAACCCAATGAAAAGAAACAACTGCAACATAATTTGCTGGGTCACAAGTTCCCCTGCACCCACGCACTCCTCAAACAAAGGGGTAAGTCTACCAAATCCTCAGACTTAAACTAATACCGACTATTTTTATATTCACACAAACATGAAGAGAGAAATCTTCAGAAGAAAAAAGAAATCGCTGCTTTTGCCCACTTATAAAAACAATATAATCAGTGTTTTTTTTTTTTTTTGTGGAGATCATCTAGCTGGGAGCTAAACTATATTGTACTTAGCATGTTGGTTCCTCATCCAGTTTGCAATGAATAAGTGGCAGAGAAGCCTTAATCCTGGTATACTGCATTTTGTGAGTATAAACTACAGATGTGGCTTGACCTTAAGTTTTAGAATGTCTATATTTTGACTTATGAAGTAGTTCATCTTTCTAAAAACAAATGAATCAAATAAAATACATTGAAAGAACAGGCATTAATTCTAACACCCACATATGAGTCATCATCCTTCATGGATAAGTACAATAATGAAAATATCACATCTAAGAGGGGATCATTGTCACTTTACCTCCTAATCAGTATTTCTGCTGTAACACTTTCAAATTATGATTTATTTAATTTTGTCATATAGTATACAACTGGTCCAGTACATTTATGGTGATGTGGGAAGTACAGATGCAAAATACATAAACTAATGAATTAAAATACACACACGTTTATGTATACTATTTACAAAACATATTACAGAGTATATTAGTTTAAGATGCGTGTGTGTGTGTGTGTGTGTGTGTGTGTGTGTGAATATATATATATATATATATATATATATATATATATATATATATATACACACACACACACACACATATATATATATATATATACATATATGTGTGTATATATATATATATATATATATATATATATATATATATATATATATATATATATACACACACACACACACACACACACACACACACACACACACACACATATATATATATATATTTTTTTTTTATTAGGGTATATATGTAGAATATCAGATTTCAAGAAGTATGGCAACAAACAGTGTAAATGAAAAACAGTTAAAATACATATGAAAAATATTAAGAACTTTTGCAAACATACTTTTTATGTGAGGACCATTAAAACAAATACATCTTGAAAGCAGGCTTCTCTCAAATCATTGCAACCTTCTTAGTGACCTAATCAATGAAGCATTGTGCTTAGTTGCAGTCTACAGTGCATCACACTGGACACAAATGAGCAGGTTCATTTATACAGCTGTTTACTGTTTACAGCCTATCTTTAAAAATCACAGCTGTTACTAGCAGAAGTAAATGCGGCTACATGACACAGCTTAGAAAAAGCAAGTGCTTTTGTTCATTATTTCTGCTTCACCTCCATGCTTCCTCTTATAGCTCTTTGGGTCTAGGAAGTGAGGATTATACAGTAGAGGATTTACTCTTTTGGAAACGAAAATTCTTACTGTGAACCCCATTTAGCGCCAGTCCCTGCTGTCTTTATGATACTGTTTTCCAAAGGATAGAATAATGCTATTGGTTTGGACTGAATTTTCACTTTACCTGAGTCATGCCTGAAAAATGGACTTTTAGAATGAAATTATGTTTCTGGTAATTCAGTATTTGCTTCCCTGTGTTGTTCCTGAAAAAAGGCATCTTTATTCACAGCAGGCATGCATGGTCAACAAACTTCAATCAATAGATAAGCTTACAAAGTTTCAATGTTGTTATTTTTGCACCAGTAGTTCCTGTTTTGTATTACCTTTTTTCACTAATCCACAGGCTTTTTCTGAAAACTGCCTGCTGAGGTTAAGCATATGTTGCTGTTGGAAGGACTTTACCTCCTCATGCTACGATTACTTCAGATCAGTGTTCCTGTGATAGGGCATCTTTTTTTCATTTTTTTTTCTTTTAGGTCTCCATGTTGTGACATATTCTGCTATCTCAGTTGGATGCATTAGGATGTTCAGCTAAAAGGATGAAAGTACACTGTATGATCAAATGCTGGAAAAGAAATACAATGCCTTCTAAGAACAGCTAGTATCATTACTGGAATCATACCTCCATGCATAATTTTCGAAGTTTGCATTTTTTTGTCTAGTTTTACCACTGTGTGTCTTCTCTGTAGTGATTGGCCTTTTAATTAACCTTCTCATTTAGGCTTGTCTTCCCTTAGTTTAGCTCTTGGCTGACACTATACATCGAACTCTGCTCAGTAATGAATGATCAAGTTTAGAATTTTTTACAGCATCACTCTGCTTTCTAAGCGGAAAGAAATAGTATATCCCTATAGAACTCAATCAAAGAGAATCCAGTAAAGAGAAGCATCTGTACTAAATTATTTGCAAACATTTCTTTTTTATGCATCTTGGAAGATAAGCAAAGTTCAAGTGAAAAACTGTTGCAGCATGCAGGCCTTTAATTATGCAATCACAACAATAAGACAGGAGCCACTCATGATAAAAGGTGACCACATTCTTAGAATGTGAAATGCGTATACAAAAACAGCCTTTGCTTATTTTTGTTTTTAAATGGAACTTACTGAAACTTAATATTTTGGGAACCAGAAAGTGTATGTCTGTATTTAGTGTTGACAGAGGTAGCACCTCAAAAATGTGAGCTGGGATTCATGATTTAATAACATTTGTAAATATACATTAGAATTTGGAAAGATCCCCTCCTTGGCTAGTAAAAGATTCTATTTCCATAATTGCAGAAAATGTGATTTAGAGACTTGTTAGTTGAAAAGAGGAAATACCTCATTAACATAACATTTGCATGTCTCTGAATCACTGCTACTTAATGCAAATGCTAATAATCCCTTTCTTGTGGTAAGTACCTCTGGCAGTCCATGCATCTCATCTCATTGGCATTGGCAGCCCCCAATTCACTGTCCCACACAAGTGCACATTCAAGCACATGTGTGCTCGTGTACACTTCTTACCTGCACCTGAGTTGACAGAATGGTTCTGATGTATCACATTCTTTCCCTGCCCTTTTTAAATTGCAGACTAGTGTCAGTCCATGAATTTCATAGGATAATAGAAGCTTACTAGGCTATTGGCTCTGAGGCCCTTATAAGCCTAGCCAAGAGTTTAGCCCATGTTTAATATGTAGACAAGTCAGCACCCAAAGCCCCTGTCCAGCAGGGATACAGGTGGAATCCTAGGGGTGTATTTTCTGTTTCCCATCCAGTTATCCAGGTTGCACTTAAAAAGGGATAATGTACTCTGCTTCATGTGGAGAGGGAGTCTGTACCACAGATGGGGGAGTCCTGGGACACAAATCTGTCCTGCCAACAAGTCCTATTGATATCACATACCAGGTTGAGGTCGTGCGTATGGGTTGCTTGAGTAGAGCTTGACTTGCGGATATGCAGCAGTCCCATCATGGTGGGCCTGAGATTGATTTATATGTCAAACAGAGGTCACCCCTGAGGAGTCTGTATGAAACTGAGTAGACGGATAGGGTTTTTAGCCTATCTGTGTAGGGTAGATGTTTGAGGTCCTGGATTCTCCTGGTGAGGAACCTCTGTGGTCTTTCCAGCTGCTGCATTTGCTTTGCGAGGTACATGCCAAAGGGGGTATTGTACTCAATAATTGGCCTTATAATGGAAAAATACAGGGATATTATGACCTCTTTGTCCCTAGATGAGATACCCTTACTTATGAGGTGGACCATGTAGAAAGGTTTCCTTACAACAGAAGCAACATGGTGGTAAAAAGTCAGGTTGCTATCAACCTGGGTGTCCAAATCCCTCTCTACTGATTGTGTTCTTAGGACATTGTTATTAATGTAATAATATGTGGGGATGTCATTCTCCTCAAAGGGGATGAGGATGCATTTTTTGGTATTCAGCTTGAGGCCATGTTTCTGGCACCAGTCATTTGTTTGGGCGAGACTCTCTTGGAGGACGTCCACATCACTTGGAGAATTGATGACTGCGCCCAGCTTGCAGTCATCTGCAAACTTGGTCAGCCATAGTCCACTGGTTTTGGCCTGCACCTCAGAGAAATATATCCCGAATAACAGAGGCTCCAAGACCAGTCCCAGGGGTACGCTGCTCATTACAGGTCGACTGCTTGAGATGGCTTCCCCTATTTTGATTAGGTGGGTTCTATCAGTGAGCCAGTTTGCTACCCATCTGCTATCATATGGATTGCTGCCTAGTTGAGAGAGTTTATCTGCTATGCCTGAGTGGGGAATAGTGTCGATGGCTTTGGTCAGGTCAAGGTAGGTGGTGTGCACTGTCTTCCCCTCGTCCATGGCTTTGATGACTGTCTCAAAGAAGTCTACCAGATTTAACAGACATGATCTCCCCTTGACAAAGCCAAACTGTATGGGTTTGAGTGTTTGGAGGTTGCCAATGTCCCTGTTAATGAGGTCCATGATAATCTGTCCCATGGCCTTGCAGATCAGACTAGTTAGGCTGATGGGTCTATAATTTCCCAGATAGGTGGACGCTCCACGTTTGTATAAAGGGATGAGAGTGGCTGTCCTCCACTCATCTGTGACAAAGCCGGTACTCAGGCCTTGGTTGAATAGGGAACCTAATGGTGCTGCAAGTTCATGCCTGTGTTCATGTAGGATGCAGCCAGGGATGTTATCGGGTCCCATGGAGACTGTATTTTTTGCCTTTGAGAGGGCAGCGATGACCTGTTCCCTAGAGATAAGAGGTGGAGGGCAGGTACTGGGGAATGTCCTGATTTACTGATGGGGGGACAGAGGGTGGATGTTTTCACTGAATCTGTCAGCCACTAGATTAGCTATATCTACAACATTTGTGTATGTGGTGTCCTTGACCACCAGTTCTGAACAGATGTGGGTGCTTCCTTTGAGATTTCAGACATATCTAAAGAAGGCCTTATGATTGTCTCTAGTAGATGTGGCCAATTTGGACTCGAAGTTGGCTTTAGAGGATATCACTAGTGACCTTATTTGCTTGTTCAGGGTAGGGACATATTGCTTCCAATTGGGCATCTGCTCTTTCTTGGTCCTGGACAGCAATTATTTCCTTTTGTTATATAGTTTATTTATTGCAGATTTCCACCAGACAGGTTTACTCTTCCTTGCGGAGGATGATTTTGTCCTGTCGGGTATTCCTGATTCAGTGCATCTATATAAATGCTCTTATAGTACACTGGTGTAGATTTGCACATTGGTGCCAATTCTTACAGTGGGGGAGGGGGCTGTGAAGCTGTTTATACCATCCCTCAGGAAGTTGTAATCAGCTTTGGAGAAGTTTTTTTGTTTGACCCTAGCTAGAGAGGGGTCAGGGGAGATGGTGACTTCGAAAGTGACCGCTTTATGGTCGGATCTTACCAGGGAGGATGATACTATAGGGGTGCTGCAGTGGTTACTCATGTTGGTTAATACCAAGTCAGAGATATAATCACCTCTTGTGCATTCTCTCCTTCTTTCGCAAACTGCATTGTTAAGGAAGGCTTCTTGCTCTTACTATATTTTTAAGTGATCTTGAGTAATATTTTAAAAAGTTCAGTGGTGTCAGCTTGTGTTTTTTTCTACTTTGACAAGAAGTATTGAGCTTGCCCATTGAGAGGTATGGCAGGCCAGCTCCACAAGGGCACAACCCCATCCCTCTCAACTGTGCTGCATTTTAGAAAATATTCACGATTTTCCTTACACTTGCCATGCCCCTCTTAACTCCCAGACCACTAAATACATTCAACCAAACCAGACATCAGATTTTTAAACTAACTTAGAAAATAAATAAAATGTAAGGTTTTCTCTGTATAGTACAGAGGGCTAAAACCACTGCTAATAAGCTGTTTTGTGTGGCAAGGTTGTAAGGTTCAAAGCTTTCTTCCCATTTTGCTTTTATTTTTAAATGACTTAAGGTAATATTTAATGGATATCTATGTTGTCTTGTTCATTCCCGGTGGATGTGCTTTTTGTGCAAAGGACAAAGAGTTAGCAATTCTTCTTCCTTTCCCTTTTCTAATGAATTAGAGTAATTTACTAAGTGCCTCTGATGTCTACTGTCCCCCACCCCCACTTACCTCATACATCATTTTTGCTGCAAAACTGGTGTTCCATTAATATCCCTGGTGACTAGTGTCTTGTGCCTTCCCCCAATATTACACAATTTGCTCAGTAGTCTAGGAGTCTAGGGGAGTGTAGGGGAGTTTACAAGTCTGACAGCCCCCTCGCTCATGCACATTATATATGCATATAATACACACACACACACACACACACACACACACACACACACACACACACACACTTATCCTCTAACTAAACCCAGCACTTTCCTCTAACACAGTCTCACCCATTGAATGGGGTCTACTTTAGGACCTCAAAAGTTTAATAGCTCGAATGCATATGGATCAAACCATATGCATTGAACTATTAAACAATCGAAGTACAAAAAAAAAAATACACAAAAAAAAAATTTAAACTAGTGTAGGCAAGCCCCCCTGCACCCCCCATGTGGGGGTGGGGCTGCACCCCCCACACCCCCGCTACTTAAATATACCAACTCCGAGATCGCACTACATTGTAGTAAATGGCAATCTCCACCTACGGAGATTTCTGTTTACATTTTCGATGTTTTGCACTTTCGATGTACTCGTGTCGAGAATATCTTATTCGATATTCTCGGACTGCGAGCACATAAAGTAGACCCCATTGAATGTAATTCATTATTAAAGCCAACCTAACCTGCACAGCTGAGCAGCATTTCTGAGGGAGAGCAGAGCCTGCTCCCTCAAATGCCTCGTTAACATTCGTGGTAGGCCACAGAGAAGCCCTCATCAGTTGTGCCCCTCTGAGTTATAACACTGCAGCTGGGATGTCTCTGAATCGTCAGTAGTTACTGACAGTTGTAAAAAGGGATTACAGCTGGTGGTAACCTTTCTGAATTCCGGTTATTGGGTTCTCTAGTTAGATTCTTTGTTTTTATTCTAATAGTTATAAAATATTGATGGTTTTAGTTGATTTTCATTTAATATTCCATGTTTTGGATTTTTTTGTATGGGATCTCACTTTTAATGCCCTGTATCTACCTGAGTCCTCACTTAATCAGTTTGCAAATTAAAAAAAAAAGAGAGAGATTTTTCTATATGCATTATTATATGAACAATCAATGCAGTATTATAAGCACCAGGGGGTTAAGCTTAAGTTACTTTACTATCAGTTGCGTGAAGGGAGAGGTATTTTCTTTCCACAGGAATTTATCCAGAGTACAAAGATTCTGCATTTGAATCATCGTTAATTTTAAATATCAAATATTATTCCAACTAGAAATATTTTGAGATGCATTTTTAGCAGATATTAGACTTTAAACATCAACTTACAGATTTAAGAATGTGTTCTGTTATTTTTCTTGATGTGAACAAGGTATGTTTTTTCTTTTTCAATTTTGACTGTCAGAAGGATTTTTATTGCTTTTGAACATTTGGTATCTGTATCTCTCTCTTGTACAGTTGCTTAGAGTGGAATAATGTGTCATTAAAAGTTTACTAGTATACAAAATGCTAACTTAATTTTATTGTTAGAGATGGATTTTGTTCCTTGAGTATTATATTGGGTCAATATGGAAAGTAAAAAGTATCCTTCATATGACTAGATTCAACATAGTCTTGGCATGGTTATCTTAAATGATAATTGACAGACAAAAGATGACTTAAAATATAACGACAGGTATAGTTTTAGTGTTTATATATTTGTTTCTTTTTATTACATTATAAATGAATTTGTACTGCTGTTGAACTTGTTTTAGTCTTTAAAGTCAGACTGTACATGCAATAAGAAGTCTATATTCAGTGTTACAATACCTGCTGTGACTTCACATTCTGCTATCAGAGGGAGTACTTATGGCATCATGGTGCTCTATCATTTCAGTAGATTGGAAGCACCAGAAATAACAAATATATACCATCTATATATATATATATATATATATATATATATATATATAGAGAGAGAGAGAGAGAGAGAGAGAGATTTGTGTGTGTGTGTGTGTGTGTGTACTTTTTTATTCCTGCTGTAAATGGCAGGAATCTAGTGGCATTGGAAAATGTCCTTCATATTAAAGGGATATTTTCTTTACATGCCTATCCCATCCCCCACTCGGTTTGCTTTATTAGCTCTCTCATATGCAGGTCATTATTTAAATCTGGGTTACTATCACCAGTTTCCAGTGCCTTAACCCTGTGTTTCCCACGGCACAAATATTAGTTTATTTAAAGGTCTCATCGATGTGTGACCCATTTCCAAAAGAGCATCCAGACAAGCATGCCCTTGGATCTTAAATTATTTCATGTTTGAACAATACTTGCACAGGCTGGTTAGACTTTGTAGACAGAAATATGCTGGGTAATATTTTTAGTGAAATGAAGGCACAAGTGTTCATTACAGGTAGCTTAATTCCCAAATTCAGTACTGGAGTTCAGTAAGAACTTTCATCAAGCTCTGGTGATAATGATGAGGAAAGAGGGCACCAAACCATCTTCATGAATACCTGAGTGGGTACAGTATACTTTGATAAGTAGCCTTCCTTCGCTGAGTAGGTCACTGAGTGGAGCATCATAGCATTTTTCTGTCATCCAGTGAGCTCATGGGATGTAATGCAGCTTTTCACATGCATAGATTGCTGCAGCATTTATTGGAGTATCAGTATCTAATGCTTAGCGTTATAATGTACAATATTCTGTAGTACGTACTGTCCATCCCATTTCGGAATATAATGTTGCACATCCAACATAGGTTCATAGGTTTATAGATAGGTACTAGGCTATTGGCCCTGGGGCCTATACAAGCCCAACCAAAAAGGTACACTGGCTTTTGCAGGTAAACTTTCATCAAGAGTTGCTATCATTCATATCATCCACTGACTTGCATATATTGATCTCTCACAAACCAGCATCTTTTGAATTGTTTCAGACCTATTTATCTGCACTTAGCTGCAGGTGATTCTCATAATTAAGCATTTAAGCTCGGATCTAGCCCTATTTTTTTATTGAGGGCTTTGTTTATCCCACCTTACTTTAAAAAGTACATCACCATGAAGAGAATAAGAACAACAGAGAAGACGATTTTCTGTTTGCTGACGTTAACATCATTAAGCTTCATGCTTAAAGTATTCCAGTTATTTTCAATTCATGTATTTATTTTTACTTTGATATAAAAAATGGTTTCTAGACCACCCAAGAACAGATTTATTTGCTGTGATGGATCATCTCTAACCATGTACCCCTTTGAGCAGAAATACTGATTATGCACATAATAGGTGTACACTGTTGCATTATGAATGGCTTCTCCACCTACGGGCATTAGCATCAAAACACGTTTGCAGTCATAGCTGAAGAAGTCTTTGAATTATTATAAAGATGTGTATGCATATCCCACTACATACAGTCCAATTTTGCTAATTCTAGTAAGAAAAACAATACAAAATAGTAACAATTTAGAAATTAAACTTATGTCAATAAAAAAAGATATGTATGTTTTCATCTACAAAGTAATACAAACAGAAGCAGACTGTGCCATTTAAGAACATTTAAAAGAAGTTACTGTGCTCATGGCAGTTTAAACACAGAACAGCAGGAGGAAGGCACACGGCTTTAACTACAGAATATGAAAGGAGTGCCAATATGTTAAATGCCTATTTCCGTTGTATGCAAGACATAAGTAAAATTTATGTTCCCATTTTAGAATGTAATTATGCAGACGATGTTATTCCCAGTAATCCCATAACTTAATTATGTTTAATTGCATTGGGCTTCTACTGTCATTACCTCTGATGCATCAGATCTGAGTAACTACAGTGCTCCGGAGCAGTAATCTGCACACCAAAATGAAAAGAAATGCTGAACGCTACATCTGATAAGTGATGGCCAAAGCAAGTTTTTTAGGAATAACCTGTTATAGATTAAAAAAGAGTAAGTTTCTTGGTACCTCTGAACTGCTCAGTGAAGAATAACTTAGGGGTACAGAGAACCCCATTTCTCAGTATCCGTTCTCATGCTGTTTCATCCAACTGGAGAGCATGCACAAGAGGTGCTGTCCTCTAAACCCTGAAAGCAGAATTTGTAATCCCCCCTTGAGACAACATAAATTGCTCATATCTCTTTATATTCTGCTATTTCAAGCTGAAAACCTGCCATGATTGCTTTGTATTTCAAAAAAGTCTTTCCCTGTATTTGATAGGTAAGTCAGACCTTCTTATGAAGTGAAAGTCATTGTAAAAGTGGAACAAGTACAAGATGCATGTCTGTTCACATGCTCAGCTGCTGCTGTTGCATAAATTAGGAACAGCAGACCCCAAAGTTTACTGAAGATGACAAACACTGTTAAGCAACTTTTGTGTTGTGCAACTTTAGTATTTGTTACTGAGGTATTATCTTTTGCCTTTAAGGCTCTGTGTATGAGGCCAGTGGACATTTTCATCTTTTATGTAATTTTTGAACAGCAGATACAGTTTGACTACTTGAATGTTAACAGCAGAATGCTGCAGATGAGTAGAAGTTGACCACTGCTTGGGATACTTAAATTGAGGAGGAGCTGGTGAGAGAACCCCTCTCACATAAGGGATGTCCCTTTCAAAAATGTCTATATGTTTTTTAAGGATGTCCCACTGCAGAAACAATTTTTTGATGTTGACATTCATGTTCCTGTAGTATTGACAATAATTTCATTGTTGCAGTATGCAGTATTTCTGATGGCATTTTCCTGCCATGGATCCTGTAGAATTAGCTGCAGTCTTGTTTAGATTAAACTCCTTGTTTTTTTTTCCAGTCACTTCCAAAACTGTTAATAGAATCCCCAGACTACTCATTTATTGAGGATGCCAACAATCAGTCTTGAATTCCTACACCATTAGAAACTTTTAGCAAACTTAACTACGTAAGAGTTGAAATAATTATAGCACAACATTCTTATTCATTATTGTAACTGGCCTATACCAGCCACGTCAGCAAGCCATTCAGAATGTGAACATCTGCAATGTCTATTATTTTCTGATGTTATCAAGTTAAAAGCAAATAAATTACAATTTACGTATTTTATTTATTTGTTTGACATTTGTTTACCGGCAAAGTCTGACTGGAGTACTAGGATACCATTTTCAACAGAGGCTCATGGAGAAAAGTTCCAAGGTAAAGGATTACTACAAATATTTTACAGCATAATTCAAAAATATGCATGCCAAAAATTTCATTGAAAAAAATATGCCAGGTATTTATAAGATTACAGGGAGGAGTTTTATGATGACTTGAAAAGGAGAAAGGAAGAGACAGAGAACACTAGGAGATGCACAGGAGAAGAAGGGAAATGACGCGTGCAATCAGAGTAAGTGGTGTGAGAAGAGAGGAGAGCAGTATGGCGCAACAGAGATGAATTATGCCACATTCGTAACTGTACATCCACTCCTTCATCTTGTCATTTTTGAAACCTCTTTTTCTGGTGAGGATTATGGCAGTAGCAAGATCTGCAGGGTAGATCAGCAATAATCCTCATCTCTTCCTGCACGATTCTCAGGCATCACAAGACAAGTGGAATGATAAAGTCCCTTCATCATAGCCTGTGTCTGACCTGTGGCCTCTTCCCAATGGTTCGTGCTTGGTACGTGTCTGGTGAGGGACCTCAGGTGACATCTGTTAAGGTGCACAAAACATTTTGACTAACCCTCCTTAACACATACAAGTGGGGCTAAACCCCAAAGCCCTCCTGGATTGTCATGCTGTTCATTTTATCACAGACATGGAGCCGACCAGCCCTTAGAAAGAACCTCATTTCCACCACTCGAATCCGTCATCTTGCCGTTTCACTCACTGACCAATGCCTGTGACCATAGTTAAAGATAGCCAGATAAACTGACCAGTGATTCATCTTCACTTCATCAGTTTATTACACTACTTGCAGTAGTGTTCTTCCTTCACCATCAGTGGGTCACTTCCCTGATCTCCCCTGCATCCAGTTGTAGATAAGACATGTAGATACTTCAATTTCTCCACTTGGGGCAGCTGCACTACAGCCTCTCATAGGTAGACTCAAAGTCAGTCTCTTTCCAGGGAAGAGGTATGAATTCTGATTTTCATCCCACCTGCCTCGCATTCGGTAGTGAACTACTCCATTGCCACAGGCAGTAACAGTCATTTGAGGACAGGAGTACAGCACTGTCTGCAGATGACAAGAAATGCATCCCTCTTCCATGCTAGATACTGTCTAGACCTTGGCAACAACTTGGTATCCTGTCCATGAATTTAAGCAGAAGGGAAGAGAAAAGTCTGGCAGTTAGAGCAGAGGAGTAAGCTTCTGAGCTGTTAATGAACTGTGTGTTGTGTCCATGGTACAGGGTTTCATTCCTTCCTCCTCCATTTTCCTATTGTGCAACTCTGAGCAGGTTATTTAATGAGACAGTCCTCCAGGGTCACCCCTGAAAGGGATACTTGTGTCCAGTGGGCTTACCTATTAAACAAAATTTTATTAAAAAAAAATTCTAGTGAATTCCTACGCCTCCTGTCTTGAATGTATCCAACTTAATACGAAAGTGTGAGCATGATTCACTTCACAAATAGCCTCATAATGGCATTGTATCCTGCTCTGCAGTAATGCACCTCACATAGGACATTTAACAGTAGATAATCATATGTATGTATTCAGCCAGTCCACAAAGCATATATAGAACATACAGGTGAACTCTCCTGACTCGACTTTAAAATTCCAAAAACAATAAAGAGTTGATCAATGTTTCATGGTCAGGATACAATTTGCTTTGCTCCTTTGAAATAAAGGTCAAACCAATCACAGTCTTTCCTTTCTAGTACCTTGGCACAGGCATTTACAAAATACTTTTCAACTGTACAGATTTTTGCCTCATATTTTGGTCCGTTTTTCATAAAGTTGTGGTTTTTCCAGCAAATCACTGGCAAATCATTGAAGATTGAAGTCAAACAATGACAGATATTTGAGTTTCAGACTTCATACTCTTCAGAAAAATCCATGCTAATGCAAAACCTATTACTGTATCTACTTTCTAAGTTTGTAAGAGCAATATTTAAAAATTGTCATTATTTTGGGGCATTTGTCCCCCAATTATTTATGGCTGTAAGAGGTTGAGAGGTATGGGTGTGTCTGAGATATGTTCATAACTAACTAAAACACATCCTCCTGTCTTGCTTTTTTTACGCAACATTTATTATTCTAGTTTCCCAATTAAGACAAATGTACAGTCATGTGAGAACTTAACATAACAAATTATATTGTTCTGATCACTGTTTTTAGTATTCTAATAATTGTGGGTTATCTTGCTAAGGGTGACCTGACATCTGGCTGATGTATCAAAACCACAAAGCCTTTTTAATGCCCTGTACTTCTAGCATATGAACTCAGCCTACAAGCATAAGGTTACATGAGCAGATGTATGAGAGTTGGAGACTCGGACTATATAGCTCCAGAAGAACTCTGGAGATGGCCTGAGAGAGAGATCATAATAAATAAGTATTTTCAAATAAGAGGGTGTGGGTAGGAAATTGCTTATGTCAGTCCACAGAGAACAGTAGAGATGGGAGGGAAGAGATACTGCAACAGCGATCAATAGGACATCTACTCTTATGGTAAGTTCTTATACAACTGTACTGTGTCCTTCATTAGATCACTGTTTCCATATTCAAATACTTATGGTGGTTCCCAAAGGTAACAGATGTTTAGTAGGCTAGGATTTGGTAGACGACTGTTGTCTACAAGTTCTAAGGGAATAGATCTAGGGAAGGAGGTCCTAGATCTGGAAAAAATATCTACATGATAATGCTTGGTGAATCTTTACACAAAAGTTCATGAAGCAGCCTTCAGGATCGACCTTTAATCAATGCATGTGAAGGCACCTGAGTAAGAGACATCTCTAGTTGAATGTGCCTTGAGAGTTGTTGGCAGGTTTTTCCAATGAAAGGTGTAACAGAAGGAAATTGACTTAGAAATCCAGCTGAAGATAGACTGTTTGGAAACAAGACTTCTCAGTTTACCCTCCTGGAATGAGACGAGTAATCTGGTCAGACTTTCTGAAAGGTTTAGTTTTCTCCAAGTAAATTCTTAGCAGCCTGTGTACATCCAGGGAGTGAAGAATTTTCTCTCCTCTATTTTAAGGATAAGGGGAAAGAGGCTTAGTAAATTAATGGATTAGTTCAGAGACAGCTCATTTGCTATTTTTTGCTTAAAAAAGGGGATGGGCCTTAAAGTGACTCTATCTTTATGAAAGATAATAAAAGGAATGGTTGTTATAAGAGCTTGTAACTCCAAGAGTCTTTTAGTAGAGGGACGAGTATTCAGTAGAACTATGTTCCATGTACAGAATTTTGGAGAGGCAGTAGCTGCTGGTTCAAAAGGAGGCAGAGTAAGTTTCTCTAAAACAAACTTCAAATCCCAGGGGAAGGGGAATTGCTGTCCTGGGAGGGTTCTGTTGAAGGATGCCATTTAAGAACTGTTTGCCCTCAGTCCTACAGAGCAGTGGTGGACTTAAAGGCTGGCAAGCTGAGATAGTAGATAAATGGGTTTTGATGGAGGACTAATCCCTCTTTCGTTTTGTGACACCATATGGAAAAATCTTTTCTACTTGCATATGTAAGATCTTCTAATAGGTTTTCATATCTGGGGCAACAAGAGTAAATTGTCAGAGAAATAATGTCTGATAGGAATTAAAATCTTATCACCCAGAGAGTCAGGTTGGGAGCCTGAATGCTGGGGTAAATTTGAGAGCCCTTGTTCTGCGTAAGTCCATTCTGTGGGGTAAATTGAAGTTATTGCCCCTGGCTAGATAAAATAGGGGGAGACCAATGCTGCCTGTGCTAAAGAACATCAAAAGCAATAGTTTTGGATTGTTATTCTTGATCTGGAGAACATTTGTGATCCAGGGAAGGCATATAGGAACTCCTTCCCGCAGGTGAAGGACATGATGTTCATGATCCAGGCCTGGAGACAGGAAATCCTATATCAGAACATTCTGAGTTGTCTGCTCTAAATGAAGGAAAAAAGATCTGAGCTGTACCTCATTTGTGGATTATCTCCTGAAAGACTTATAAATGAAGTTTCACTGAGATGAGTCTTCTCTGGATCTGCTGTAGTTGTCTGCAAGGACATTGTCCTTTGAAGGGATGGAAATTGCCTCTAGGGGCAGCTTTTTTCCTATGGCAAAGGTCCATGCCCTCAGTTCTAGGCTGCTCAGCTGGTAGGATTTAGTGATGCTTGTTAATGTGCCACATGACTGAGGTGTTATCTGTGAACACTTTCACAGTTATGGGAACATCTATAAGACTTAGATGAGGGCTTTCAGCTCCTTAGCATTGTTTTCCATGAGTTCTCTGGGGGAACACTATTTTTGAACTGTTGTGCTTCCTGTTTATACACCCCAGGCCAGGTTGGATGAGTCTGTGTGTAGGTCCTCGGTGGGGTGGCAACTACAAAGGAAACACTTTTTTTTTCACCTGATATATCCACCACTGCAACTCACATTTTAGAAAAGACAGAAGATGGATTGAAAAGTCCCTGGGTTAGCTTTTTGAGAACATTAAGACTTTAGGTACTATTGGAGCTTCCTCAGGTGCAGTCTGGCATAAAGTACCATTGGAACTGTGGTTACCGTGAACACTAGAAATCTCTCTTGCTGAGGTTGTAGATAGAGAGGAGGATAACTGGAAGTAACTGGAGAGAGAGAGAGCTTTCCTCCCTGTGGAGAAAATTATCATTGACTGGGTGTTGATCCTGCAACCTAGGAACACTCTGTTCTGAGAGGGCTTCAGGGAAGGCTTCCTTAGGCTGAAAGCGATTCCCATTCCTTTCAGAAAAGAGATAAATCTTAATTTTGAGATGTATCATTAGGGTTTGCAAGGATGATACCTGAATAAGGAGGTCATCTTTAGATAAAGCTGGAAATTGAAAATATGATGAAGACATGAAAAATCTGAGAAATTTCCTGCATGTCAGGTGTGGATGTGTAGGTATGCATTCTTCTGATCTAAACTGACCAAAAAGGCCTGAGGTAGGATGAAGGGAAACAAGTTCTGGAGAGGGCATCTTGGAGGGGACTTTCGGACGGGTGTTGAGAGAGCATAAATCTGATATGGGTCTTGATGTTTCCTCTTTCCTGGGGAACAGGGATCTTAAATAGAAACTCTTTCCCTGTGCTTGAGGAGGAACTGGTTCTGTAGTCCCTTGGGAGACCAGTGGCTGGATCAAGGGGAGAATGAGATGAAAATGATTTTCAGAAGGAGGAGGAGGTATATATCTCAGAGACAGAATGTCCTTTGAAGACATTCTGTAAAATTTAAGTACATTGTACAAGACCCACTTGTCTGAGGTAATGAATTCCCAGGTGGTGAAGGACAGAGGAACATGTGGACCAAGGTGAGAGTGGGAAGGCAAAGAATCAGTCAGGCTGGCCTGGAAAGGATGCAGTTGGAATCCCACTGAGGTTTTTCTTTATATATTTTCTTAGTATGTTTTGTTGCCTTTTGAGGGGCCTTTTGTTACCTACCAAGAAAAGGAGTGGGTTTAGAGATATAGTTCCTCTGGTATCTCTGAATAGAGGTAAGCAAAATGTGCTTAAGACCTGTCTTTTTCTTGCAAGGATTTGAAAAGCTCAGCAGCAGGGGGGGCATAAAGGGGATCCCTACTGATGGCTGTCTAGAAACTTGGTCTTGAAATCTTATGGTAGACACTGAAAGCAAAGCCAAGCAAATCATGGACAGCTGAGCTTGTGGCTCCAGTACTAGAAGAAGCATCTGCAGCATCATAGCTGCACACTTGATGTGTCAGGCTACCTGTTTGACATTGTTAAACAAACAGAGCGTCTAAGACTCATGCTCAGAATCTTTCAGTTCTGCCAGGAGCTTATTCAGGTTTCCAAAATGGAAAGTAAAAATGTGGTCATTTGTTTTCAGCATTTAAGAGCTCTGAAAGCCAGGGTGGGAGAGTTACAGACTCTCTTTGCCATATCCGTCATACCTCTCAACCTCTTCACACCAGAAATCTGGACAAAAAACAAACAATAAAGGATGGTCAGAGGCCCCAAAATAGGGAGAAATTTTAAGTATTATCCTAAGAAAGGTTTTGCATTGCAATGCATTTTCTGAAGGATATAAAGTCTAAAACTCAAATGTCTGTTATTTAGTAAACTCAATCCTCAGTGATTTGACAGGAAAAAAAAAACACATTTTATGAGCAACAAACCAAAAACATGAGGCAAAATATCTGGACAGTTTAGAGGTTCTGTAGAAAGTCCTACTATCTCTATTGGATGGCAGCACAATGGATGCAGGAGGAAGTCTGGTGGGTTTATCTATGGGCAAAGAGAAGACTGCAGGGTCTGATACTGGATTATTCAAGAGTTTCATGGCCTCTGGCACACTTTAAAATCTGATAGCTTTCATAGGTGCAGGAGAATGTGAATCTGGATTACAGGAAGTAAAAGTAAAGGCATCCAAAAAGGTTTTGAGGACATGGGGCACAACTGAGGGTTTCTTCTTCTGAAAATCAGGTCCAATAATGCACGTTACCTTTTCTATATGAAAGTAAAGAACCAGTCCAGCCTGCAATCCATAGCACGATTCTGTTATTGAGTGCTTTTGTCAGTAACTATCAACTAACTTCTTCAGAATACAAAAAAAAAAAAATCCTTGCCCCCTTTTTTTGTATTCTGAAGAAGTCAGTTGATAGTTACTGATGAAAGCGCTCAATAAAGGAATTGTGCTGTGGATTGGAGGCTGGACTGGTTATTTACTTTCAAGTTTGTGGTTGGTTCTTGGTTTAGAAGTGTGACCTTTTCTATATGTCTGAGACCTCTTTTGTGTCTCACTGAAAATGCTGCATCAATATGGAAATAGTTTCCCCACAAGAAATTTCTTCTACTGGGGAATCTGACATAATGTAGTCACATCATCTGATGCTAGTTATCCAGGATAATGTATTTGGGACAAGTAGACCAGTGAGTCCTCATCTTAATCTGATTCCTCCTCCTCCACTGAGGAAGATTCATGCTGCCTATACAAATTTAGAGGGGCAGAAGCTTAGAAAGAAAAACAAGAGGCTTCAGACACAGAATGACATCATGAAATAAGCTTGAAAGAAGTTGAGCCATTCCTCCTCCAGGCACATCTGCCAAGGACAGATGTGTTTAGTTCTTTTCTTCCTCTTTACTGGCATATCTGCTTGAATAAAGTGTGGTGGTGTGAACCTTGTCAGACCTCAATAAGGGAGCCAGGTACCTGTTACTGCACAAGGATCTGAGATATGCCCTTGGGTCCTTTGGAAACAATTGCCCTGGGTTCTGTCTTCTCTGTGGTAGTAAGAGACTAAGTCTTGTGAGATGTGTGAGTGAGAGATGCCATACTGGCCTTTTGCAGAGTTACTGTATGAAAACCTCTCCAGAACTCAGACATACCTCAGATTCTTGATGCATCTCAGTAGGTATGTCCGAATTGGACTGAGCAGTAAAGTATTTGGTTTTAGTTTTCTTGAATAACTTTTATGTGTGACTGGGACATCTGAGGCAGAGGGTTCTGCTATTTTGGAAAGTAAGAGGCTCATGAGATGTTGGGTCTCCAGACAGGTATTAAGGGAAGTAAGCCTAATATGAGCAGTTTTGGAACTAATGATTGGCAGATTTTACAGTTATGGTAATTGTGTCCAATTCCAAAGCAAAACAGAATGGAGGTCTTTGTAAGGAATGCGCTATCCACAGTCACACTTCCCTATTGTAGCTGACATGAACCAGTCTTAAAGATAAATAAGAAAAAGAAGGTTCCTCAATGGGACAGATAGCTGACCAACTCTTTGTAATGGAATCTGCGCAAGATGTGGTATACAGACTGATGTTAGTGAAACTTCTGCATTTGCCTGGCAGCAAAACAGTCTGATGATCCTGTCCTCATACATTCACTATGTACCCCTGTGCCCATGAGTTGAGGTCATATGCTAGACATACTGAGCATTAAGAAGTTTTTTTAGGTTTGGTATCCGAGCCGCAATTCCGCCTATCCTGTGCAGGATAGCCCACATGTATTTGACTACTGCAACAGTGATTTAAGGAAGAACATCTGTATAACACTGAAATTGTGTTTTCTCCATCATACCACAATACATACAGTGCATTTAGCATTTCCATCTTAATTTTGGCCACTTTCACACTCTCATATCAGAAACATGGAACTGCCATTCTGGCCTCACCTGACTTGATTCTACCAGTTGATTCTCATCCTGCATCCTCAAATGAGGGATATGTCCACCAAGTTCAGGAATTTGTCAGTACTTTTCCACTTGAATGGCCTTAATCAAGATCCGTGTTTCTCCATCCTTGCAGATAACAGTACGAGAGGCATCCATCCTTCTAATAAATCACTAGATGGTTTACCTGAATCTCTCTGAAGTCATCCAAAAGTCATTATCCATAATCTCACTAGACTTCTCCATCATCCAGGAGTTTACCTTTGTGACAAATGCATTTGCTGCTTGCCTGGAATTTGAGTAATTTTAAGTCATATCTGGAAAGACACTTCTTATATTACAAAGAAGGCCTCTTTCTTCAACTAGATGGCTTCCTTAACTATCGCCCACTGTCAAGTCCTTGGACTACTGCTTTGGCAAACATTGACTGGTGTTCAGACACAACGTACTGTTTTAACTACTGTAATATTCAATAGGATCTATGTGAACTCTGCATTCCTGACCTCATCATTTCACGTTAATAGCTATTCCACAGGACTGAGTTAGATTCATCCTACACAGAAGCATTTAATATTTATTTCCAGTGCACCATTAGCTGCATATTTGAGTTTTCTTGGACTGTCCATAATATAGCACTACAGATGTCTGGTTCAACTCACCTCCAAGAGATGAGTAGTTGGCAATATGACACCTCTCTTAATATGGGTGTCCAGAATGTATGGCCTTTTATCTGATGATCTATTAAAAGTCTGTCACTAACCTTTAGCCCAAGGTGCTTTGGTAGCAAGTACCCTTATAACGTGCCATGTGTTGGAATATAGTGCTTAGTAAGCATGCTCCATGGCTAAGAGAAGTTAAGCTCACCATTCAGATTCAGACTGCATAGGACTTTCCCACCACTGAAACTTTTCCATGTGTCCCTGTCATTCCCCATATGAGTGTTGAAGTCTTCAGTGCGTCTGCACCCAGCAGGTTGTACCCTATCAAATGCTATTCCTATGGGGAAGAGTACACAGTCAGTAGGTGGTATAGTGTCAGTCACCTTATCCATGGTCTCCAAAGAGGCTTTATTACTGTGGATAGTTATATAGGCATAAACAACACAGCTTCACTGTCTGTCACTCAGTTGTATTGAGGCAGTTCTTTCATTTACCGGCACTGATTCCATCTACATTGCACCAGCCAGGGGCTTGAGCTTCAGCACACCTGCCTGAGCTGCTTCAGGAGGTCAGCTTCACAGTATATGTGAGACACTCCTTAACAAAAGGCTATTTTCAGAACTAAATGCTGTGAGCAGATGTAAGGCCAAAATCTAGCTGATAGTAGTCAGTGTTCTGCACAATCTATAGCTCCTTCCCCAGCACGGAAAGTGTATTAGGTGTCCTAAGAGCCTATTTCCATTGTGAAGGTCTTTCTCATCATACTACATAGATTTCCTTTCCATCACTTGACTGGATCACAACTGATCTCCTCATTCTCCACCTTGTGGGGTATGGTCCCACATGGTGGTACTATACAGCTTTTTGTGATTGAGCCTTACTGGCTCAATGGGTTAGTCACACCTATGCACTTGAATATTGGCTATCACCCTAAGCCCTAGCTCAGGGGTGAATCCTAGTATTCCTGTTCAAGACTGAGATAATTTTTATTGCCCGTTCATCTTTGACCAGTTTGCCAAGGGTGAACCTACCAGGTGCACAATGTTCCAAACAATATAGCTCTATGGAACATAAGGTACAATACTTCACCTTAAGTTCATGATTCCCAGGGGGATTTGTTTTTTTTTTCCTCACTGTGACTTTATCTATTCTTTCATTGCAACACACATTTCAAGTCCGTCACCTGTTACCAATAATGCTTTAGAAAATGGAGTTTAAATATGAAGAGGGAGACAACAGCCAGCCTGAGGACTGTCCTTTTCAGGTCAGAAATTTTCTGTACTCCATGCTGCATAGGAAGCACAAGGGTGCTGAGCAACTTAAAGCATTTGTCTGAGCAATGCCATAGTGCAGTAAATATCTTCTTTATTACCATTTAATATGTGAATAATGCAATGGTGGTAGCAAATCTTCCCCATGTTGATTTTAATGTTACAAAATTATTCTAGGATGCTGCAGCAAGCACAAAAACAGAGGTGCTTAAGTACTCCATCAAGATTATTGATCAGATTTAGGTCAGTTCCACACAAGTGGCGATTTCACTGCCTAGATGGATCCAGTGGGATACTGTAATATTCACTTGAGAGCTGTAGCAAACTGTTCATAGTGTGTAATTCTATGTAACAAGGTTGTGAGGAAACACCTGCAGCAACACTGAGGAATACCCGAATAGCCTACTATATCTGCAGGGTAGCCATTAGTACGGGGTACAGGCATGAGCAGGACATCAAGTGAGGAAGAGGTCTGCACAATACATTGCAACACTGATAAAGAGGAACCTTCTGATCCATAACTATGGACTATGACTCGGACATCACATAATGAAATTATGGATTCACATTATCAAATATGAACTATGCAATAAAGTGCATGTAGTGGCCATGCTGTACATCAGACATTATCTTTCACAGCAAGCTTTTGGGTGGGCAGGGAAATATCACTTGTATAGGGCGGGGGGGGGCATAGTGACAGGTGACAGCAAGCTGTTATTTAATCCAGGTTCATGTGAAGTAGCAGTAGTATCCACACAGTCTGCTACAGTGGGTTGTACAGATTCAGGGATAATATTCTTCAGAGGCAGGGTGGAGCTGTCATAACACCAGCCTTGGCAGTGTGCACTGCACTGGCCTGTAGTCCTAGACCTTGAAGCAGTCTGTACATAGCTCACAGCATTCCATCTCCAAAATGAGGAACAATCTCTCTCATAATGTGGAACAGATAGGCAAATGTACAACACTAACAGCTTATTAACAACTTTAACTAAGGAGCTCATAGAATGGTTAAAATGTGATATTTACTTATCAAATAGTTATTTTAATGAAATAATATGATTCAGTTCTATTTACCATTTCTATCAGTTAAAAACATTGCTAGCACTTAATATGTGACTGATTGCTTCAATGTGGAACTTCAAGGAGCATGAACTTTTTAAAACCACAGATGAGGAACATTCCTCGTAAGAGGGTATGCTTGAGAGGTATAAGTCTGTGGCATTTATGGTGTAGAACTGTAGGACTGTGTTTGTGCACACTGATGGAGTGTCCAGCATTGGGGGCCATCAGATATGCATTGCCTTGTATACCTCCCAAGCATTCTTAAATTCTCCTCACAGTTTTTATTTCTACAAGCAGTTCAGAAAGTCTGTTTCATGTATTTAACAACCCATCTATAAAAGGAGTTCATCGCATTTTCTTGCCCCTTTTTCTTGTCAGTGTTTGACTTCTTGTAAGAAATTTGCTTTCCTGAAATGACTGTGTTGGATTTTGGTTCTGTTGAGGTATTTCAACTTCTATTTTTTGTTTTTTGTGCCTCCTTTTTCCTAAATGTCCACGCAAGTATCTTTAGCCTCTTTATATATTTCCTGTTGAAAGCCCTTAACCATTTGGTACCTAATCTTTTCTAGAGGTTGTCTATTATGTAAATGGTTTCTACTGAATAATTTCAACTGCACCATCCAGAGTGATTAGTATATTGCATTCTGATAGTAGCCAAGATGCTTCTCTTCAATTAGCAAAGCTGTGGGATTAAGTGTAACTGATTTCAAGCATCGTGCTGTTAATGTGGACTTTTCCACCCTGTCTGTCTCTAATTTAAATCAGAGACTTTGCATATGAGGTAATGGTGTGTAAGGTTCATTTCAAGCAAAAAGAGTGGCCCAGAACAGAGATGTGACACTGTATCTGAAGAGAAAGAGAATTGTCTTGTACTGTGTAATGTCATGTTAAATTTTGCTAGGCTACAGTCAATACTACAAAACATTTTTCATGTTGGCACAGCGGCCTGGGTAATTGCTATCTCACACCATTGTAAGTCAGTGTGCTACTAACAGAGACGTGTTTTTTTTTTTTTGCTCGATGTACAAGTATCCACAAACAAGACACAGCAGTAATATCAACAAGTAATATTGAGCTGTGAGCAGTGCTTGTTTAAACTAGAGGTGGCCTGAAGACAAAAGGGCTTTGACATGGTTTAATATAGTTTTGATTAAATGAACCAAGTGTATCATTTCCTGAGGACTGTTTTGTCAGAATGTACACATTTAATCATTCAATATTAGTAACAGTAGACAGCAAAGGAAGCAGAGCCCTTTTATGAAAACTCACGTGGATAGCTGGCACTCCTCCTAGTCAGTCAGTAGACAGTAGTATAAGATGGCTGCATTTTTTGTAAAATTAGAAAAATAAATACTTCTAGATAATGAAATGTGACAAAGTTAAATTAGATAATTTAGGGTTTCAGCACTTAACTTCTTGCCTGTTACTACACTTCCATTTCACATATTGATATTGTCCATTTGGTTTCCATTTACTTTGTCATTGTTTAGATTGCAAAACATGATTCTCTATTAGAACCATTACAGAGAAAAATAAAACATCAATTATTTTGTAATTAGTCAGTTTTCATTTTTTAACATAAAATATCATATCTTAGAGCTTTGATAGTCCTTTTGCTCAGTATAACTTGTACTATAGGAAGCTCCTTATCTTTCATATGTACCCTGTTTTTAAGTGATCTTAATTCTTCCTCAAACTATGTACATGAAATGAAATGAAATCAGCACTCTCTCATGATGCCATACATGCATAGATACCTGCTTAGTTCACTTTAGTAGTTTCAGACCCTTATCTCAATAACCTTCACTAGGAGGATTAAATACTGTACTCACTACTCCTCCACTCCATCTTAACAAAGGAGAACCAATATTTGGGTACATTCCTTCCTTTCCTCTCTCTCTTTCTATCTCTCTCTCTTTCTCTCTCTCTCTCTCTAGAAGGGTGCACAAGAATGATTACAGGGTTCACTGGAAACATCCCTAAAGCATACACACAGCAGGCTCATCCAATAGGCAGTCTGAGTCCACTAAATCCACCCACCATTTATGTAGGGCAAACTGTGTACCACCTCTGCCCTTGTGCTTTAAGTAAGTGTTAGGGGCTTCCAGTCTTCTGTGTGTATTTTAGCCTATATAGTGACTAGTCTGAAGTCAAGTGTTTCAGTGCCCTAGTTTGTAAGCAATAGCCTTATAGTCTATAAACCCTCCTCCACTGGCATCCTTCAGCTTTTACTCTCTACTTCCCAATAGACACTGACATTTATTCATACTGCTCTTACTCAAACTATTTCTTTCTCTAATATTTTTCTTCACTTCTAGACTTGTTACTCCTATTATTTATATCCTCCTGTCTTTTTTTAGTGGAATGGCATGCATTCAAGGAAGTCACCCTTGGTCTCCCCCTTCCTTTCTTATTTCTCCTTGACTTTGACAGTTACGAAACCATTTTCAGCTCTGAGCTAGTATTTTTGCACAGTGAACATTGACTAAGTGTACTGAACTGTCTCTTTAGTGAGTTTTTATTTTGCTATAAAAGTGTCTCTGCAAATAAATAGATATATGTGTAACAGTGAAGTCTGCAGTTTGAACACCAGTCTGTGGGATATATTTTTATGTAAATTATAAATATTATGGCAGCCTAAAACAAAGAACTTTGTCCACTATAATAGCTCCATTTTCTTAGATCACTGCAGTCCCATTGGTACTTTCCTCCTTTAACAGGGCTCAAGTCATTGTTTTAGCAGTCCACTGTCTCCCTTCCTTAAGTTTATTTCCCTTGTGTAATCACTTTGAGTTCTAAGCCAGTAATTTTCCAGAGCTGCACACCTGCATTATAGCTTACTTTTTCTCATTGTTTTGCTGATCTGTGGGGGTTGGAATGGCCTTTGGACTTTGGATTTTAAAGTCCATCAAAACCTCCTTACATTGTACAGTTGTTCAAGCAATCAAGTGCAATTTTTACTGTTATCACCATTACTGAGGCCAAGGGGATATTGGACTAACTCTCCTGTTTCCTACAGCAACAAAATCAAGACTTTGTCCACTAGCTCAGAGGCCTTTACAACGGTATTGTTATTTTTACTTATCTCTTTCAGCAGATTTGTGGCTGTTTAAATCACTGATTGTTTTCTCTGTCTCTTTGCCAAGTTTTTAATCCACTTCATTCACCATTGCTAACACTCAGGTTTGCTATGCTCCCTTACCCTACACCCAGTTCTCAACCACCCCCTCTTAGCCTACATTTATCTTTCTATAGCACCACCCACATATTCCTCAAACCAATGCCATCAGTTCCTCCAAAAGAAAACAATCAATAGAATTGCTCCCAATAGTAACTTCCAGTCTTGTTTACCACTCAAAACTCTCTCAAACTGTCTTAATCCTTGTCCCATGTAACTGTCAAATTACATCTCTTTAGCCAACCCAGTACTCTTCTAATATTTTCTAATCCTAATTTACATCAAAGATAAAACTCAAGTTAAGTAAGATTCTACTAACCCATATTATTTTACTATTTTTCCTCACTTTACTAGCCTTCATCACCAATTATCAAATCCACCTCCTTCAAATACTTAGGACTTCAACTAATCCTCACAAAGAATGTCAGCATCTACCCAGCCTGCCTTTCTCCATAACATCCTATCTCTACAATCAAGCCATATCTGATTTATTTATCTCTATATATCTCAAAATGAAGTATTGAAATTTACGATCAAATGCCAAACCAAGACCAAACTATACCTAGTCACACTCCTCCCTCTGTAAAATATCAATTCAAAAAACTAGTGGAGATATTCATCCCAACCCAGGTCCCACTGTTCATAAAACCATCACTTCCAACCTCAAAATAAACCAGTCACCTAATACGTCTCAATAAAAAACAGAACCCAAACTTGCCTTACTAAATATGAACCTAAGAAGCATTTGCAAAAAAATGCATGACATACATGCATACCTTGCCACTTATACTCCTGATGTAGTTATAACCACTGAAACCTGGTTGACAAAAAGAAATAAAGGATAATGAAATCACCCCCACGATACAATATACTCAGGCATGACAGACAAAACAAGCGTGCAGGTGGTGTAGCAATGTATAAAAATTCCCTAATCACCACTTGACTTCCACAGGAAATACCCACATTAATAATGCTGAAATTCTAATAACACTCATAAAATCAACAATGGGAAAACTATATGTTTAACAGCAATTTATATACCACCGGGGAATAACATTGACAGTGCTGAAAACATTCTGTATAGGATAATCTAACAAATGAACCATGAAGTAATATATTTAAATCTCCAAGTATTAGACTGGAAACTCATAAATTCCATTACCCCCCACTGAATACATAAGCTTGTTCAATTTCACACCTACTAGAATCAATAAAACTTCAGGGAGACAGCATTAGACTGGATTCTTACAAACAAAACAGACAAACTGACAAAAGTAGGCTGCCTCTCAGATAGCATAAGTGACCACATACCAACGTATGCTATTAGAACTCACCATAACCTAGACAAACATATCTATAATCAAATATGAAATACAACCAATTTCAGCAAAGACATTTTCAATGAAACACAAACAGTATAACTGGAATGTACTTAGAACAATGCCACTAGAGACTGCTGTAGAACACTTTAATAACATATTCTTACAGACCTTAAATAATCTAGCACCAGTATGTAATAAAGAGTGAAGTCCAACTCTGTACCATGGCTGACAAAACAAAAATCATGGCAAAAAGGGAGAAAGCCTGGAAACTTAGTATAAAATAGAACTCAAAATGCCTTCCAGCAATTTAGACACCTCAAAAAACTTGCAAAACTCCATGTCAAACAGGATAAGAAAAGCTACTATACCAACCTACAAGACGAACATAAAAACAACCTAAAACTTTTTTGGTCATCACTAAATAAACTACTCCACCCTAACAAGACTACCCCTCCCTCTCCAAAAGCAGACAATATGACAGACTCTATCCATACACAGTTTAATTCCTAATTTATAGAATCAATATTATCTGTCCTAGACACTAATACTTCTGCCTTCCTCTCTCTACCTCTGTCCAGTCAAACCATCTACAGCTCTTCAAGTTTTAGTCCAGTATATCCATCCTTCATAAGGAATTTAATCCTTAAACTAAAAAACATTTCCGTAGCTGTAGACAAACTACCATTAGTCTACCTAAAAATGACAGTAGACATCATAGCCTTCCCTGTGTCCATAAAAATTAATAGGTCCATAGCAAAAACATACATTCCATCACTGTGGAAAAAATCCTACATTATACCACTGCACAAAGTCGGCACATCTGCAGAGTTTAATAAGCACAGACCAATAGTGATACTCTCCCCTCTCCAAAATATTAACGAAATGCATTTATATGCAATGCAGCTGATGCAAAACCTAACCTCAAATAACCAGCTCTCAAAAACACAACATGGCTTTAGGCCCCAGAACAGCACCACTACTGCTCTACTACGTTTTACCAATATAATAACCCAACATACAAACAATGGTCTGCTTGCATCCACCATGTTCTTAGACTTGTCAAAGGTATTTGATAGTGTTTTACACCAACAGCTACTCATTTAACTCTCCTCAATAGGACTGTAGCAATATTCCTTACTGTAGTTTCTTAGTTACTTATCTGGAAGGCAATAAGTCATTAAGTGGCAACAAACTTACTCATCCTTTCAACCACTTACAGCAGGTTTCCCTTAAGGCTGTATCCTGGATCCTCTTCTATTTAATATATCTATAATGACCTCCACACCTCCACTGATCATGCTAGTTTAGTTTAGTATGCAGACAACTCAACATTAATATGTGTGGCCTTAAGAATAAATAAGCTCCGACATTACTTAAAAATCTTTCTCCTCTGTAGAAACCTGGCTCATAGAATCAAACCTCCTACTCAACCCCAAGAAAACTAAATAAATCATTTTTACCTCAAAAAGTTGCCAGAATCAAAAGCAATTTTTTACCATTAAGTTAGCAAATAATACTTTCATTGAAACTGTAACTCACAGTAAACTTCTAGGCATTATTATAGATGACAGTCTCAAATATGACCAGTATATACTGCACACCATTAAATCTACTCAGCAGAGACTAGGCTGCCTTTACAGGATCAATAGATTCTTTACAGATACTGCAAGAAAAACTCTCACCACAATCTTCTTCTTGCCAACACTCTTATACGCCGCTCTTTTCCTAACAAACTTAAACAATACTCAAAGAAAGAAACTTGCCTCTTACTACAGTAAAATAGTTAACTTTGCCACCAGTCTCCCTCATAGGACCCACTGTTGTCATAGCTTAAAGCAATTATACTGGCTTGAACTACACAACTATTAATATATTCAAAATTAATGACAGCACACAAACTTTTTCATCATCCAAAAAAATGTCCTGCACTACATATCTTATTTCTGACCTACTGGGGACCTCTGCTCTAGTAACAAATTCTTATTACTTGTAAATAAGTCAAATAGTGTTACAGGTGACTCCCTCTACTAGCAATATATCGCTAAACTCTGGAATAGTCACTCCACACAAATAAAACTCTCCAACAAACTACAAAGTTTTAAACCACTGCTTAAATAACACCTTACCCAATCCTGGTCCTGAGAATGCTTATCTCAAGGGTGAGACTTTGTGTTCACCATACAATACTTTCCAAATACTTTCCTTAAACAGAATACACTCAACCTCTCACTGAAATGACAACATTTTTTTATACATAACTGCAACTTGTGCAATCCACTAAGTTGCACATGGATTTTCTCTTTATTAACTTCTACCTCTGTAAAATATTAGAATGTAAAACTAGAACTACTGTTTGCGTATAAATGTAAATAGAAATTTAACTACCCCATGTGTAACTGAAGTTTAATATAATGCAATGTAAGCAAATAGACCTTTTCCCCTGGGCCTCTGCTGAAAATGGATATTACTCAGTCAAACTTTCCTGGTAAACAAAGACAAAGAAATTAAAATAAATAAATAAACTATTCTCCTAACTCTTCAGGAATTTCCCTCCAATTATCAGAATTACTTGTTCAGCACCATGGATAGTGACAAAAATGTACAATGTACAATGTATGCAATGTATGTATTATGTGCAACATAGTCAAATTTCAAGCTCTGAAACATTTCAGCTCAAAAATAAATTAACAGAGATTTGAAGAAACAGTACATCAAACTACTTAAACAAATCAGGTGTGCAACCTTTTGTCCACACCTGTGCACTGCTTTCTTTAAGGCAAGCCTTTGCATGTTACCTCCTGAATAGAACAACATTGCATGCACATTAAATACAGCTTGACAGTGTTCATATATTTTTCCTAAACCTTGGCACCAGTCTTGAGTATTTAACTGAATTTCTGCAGAAGTTTAATGTCTTGATGATTGACAATGAGCTATTAACCATTTCCTTGCAATGAGTCCAATGGCTGTTAGTCCAGTTTTTAATTATGTAGTACTTTGTTAGTGATGATAGGGATCCAGTAGCATGAAACTTGTTTTTCAGTCTTACTAGTTTCACATTAAGGATGATTACCTCTCATGCTGGTACTGAAACCAAGACTTGTTCTTTTAATAAAGCAATAATCATTCTATTTTGAATTACTTTTACTTGAGCTCAGTCTCATAAAAAGCATCAGGGCACACTTGGTAGACTGTATCAACTGCTAACCCAAAATGCTACTTTAGGCTGCATATAGTCTAGATTATGATTTATCATGTACTTGTGTATGCAGTGTGGGTGTACGTCTGGTTGTGTTTAAATTCATTGAATGAATAACATTTGAGTTCTCCACAAACTGCTCCAGTTTATGTGGGTGTTACGTTTTGAGTTCATTCTGATAATAATTTTATTTTTGAAGTGGATACTTGTCATATTCCTTAATTACATCCCAATGTATGCAGGAGATCAGTTTACTAGATGAAGAGTGTTGAACCCATTTTTGAAAGGATTAGGGTCCCATAGCTGAAGCAATATACATGTTCGGAGTTCCAAGATACTGATTTTACAGTCCTGAATTGTGTAGTGCTTGCAGTTTAATGTCTAAAATGTTGTTAAATCAGTGTCAGAATTTCCCTTGGGATTACATACTCCAGCATTTGCTTCCTGGGGAATCTGCAACACTAAGCCTTTGAAATATTAAGTTACATTGCTCTGAGAGAACCATATTTTTCTGCCTTACCAGTTATGATAGTTCTTACAGCTGTCATCTTAGCAATAACAAAAAAAAATAGTACTGATGTGTGCTTGATAGGGTTAAATAGAAGGCAATAAGGCTACATCCCAAAGTGAGGACCCCAATTTATTTGCAATTAAACAAGACAAAGAGTTAAAATGTGAAAACATTTGTTACATTTTATTCATGATGTGAGGATGGATTGAAAACTAAGAAGATTATTTGAAAGTTATGTCTTCTGCTGGCTAGCTTGCTGTGCTTTTATAAATCAATCTCTGGTTCAAACATTATGTAAAAGATGAGAAAGTAATATCTAAAATAACTTATTCAACAGTCTGTGCTGTTGGGTTACTTATCTAGTACAGTAACAATAGCTTTGCATAAGTGCACTCTCTCTTTTTGTGAGGCATTGTAGTTGTATGTTCATCAGTATACTTCTAGTTGTAAATTTCTAGTTAAAAAGAATCCATCTGCTTATAATGGAGCAGGGCTTGATGCATTCATTCCTTAAACAAAATTCTGCACAATTTCTAATTTTTTTGTCCTTATCTTTATTAAGAAAGTCTCACTGTGGTTGCAAGTATAAACGTGACATTACCATTTATAATAGGCTAAAACAGATTTCATTTTTATGACATAAATGCAGAAAAATAGCTTACTGAGGGTTAAAATGCATATGAGGTAAAAACAATTTATGTTGATACTTTGTGATAGATATTTATGAATGTTAAAACAATCCAGAAACAAGTTATAAATTTGCTATTTTATTTAATGTCCTCACAAAGTTTTTAGCTTTAAGATTTTTATGCCAGTTGTCAGAATCACATAGGTAAAATGTTTGTATAGGTTGTAAGTGAAAATTCATGAAATGTGATTTTATGCCAAATATATAAAAGTAAATTATTCTTAGAAGTCAGTGAAATAAATATTTTAATGTTCTAGTATAAAATGCGCTAAATATTTAAAACCAGAATGTTAAATTCACTGTAATGGTGAGAAAACAATGCAAACATAAGCCTTTCTTATTGTGACCAGTTTTGCCTTAAATTGCTCTTAACTGCAGCTTTTTATCGCAACGTAGTTTGGAAAGAAAGAAAATGTTCAAATCCAGATTACAATAGATAGTTTTCCACAGGAACAAAAATATATATATTAAAGCCTAATTTTCCTAAATGCAGCTATGTTTAATGTGATATTTCATTCATAAGTGCACTGTAGGTTGAATTCATATAGAAATGGCAAAGTTCACAAAACGGAAGAGTCCAGCTGCCTCCAGGCAGGGAAAGTAATTTAATTCAGTCACTCTTGTTAGAAAAGGACTACAAAAACAGATCTTAATATTTCCACACAGGTGTTATATCTGAACAAATCCACAGCAGCCCTGGCAAGCACAAACATTTATTCATAAAAAAACTATAAGCGCTTTTGTTTCATACAAAAAGAAACTTCATCAGATAAAAGTATCAGCATCAAAACTTCAGCTTTATATACACCCCTTTAAAATGTCAGTCATTACAAAGACACACTAAGACACATCCCCAATTCCATTCATGATGAAAAATGCCCTAAAATTAATTTTTTACAGCAAATCTCCGTAAAATAAAATAAAATAAAACAAAATATATACACGTACATATGTACACATTTATCTTTAAAAACAAATTCCATATATATTCAAGTAGTCAAGTAAGTCATCTCTCCAATGCATTAAGTTTTAAAATGCTACTAATTAAAACCTGCCCATCATACCTCTCAAGTGTACCTCATTACGAGGAACGTTCCTCATTTGGGGTCTTAAAACATCCATGTTCCTCGAAGATCCACATTGAAAGGAATTGTCACACATTCAGTATTAGCATTTTTTTAACTGATATCCATGGTAAATAGAACTGAATCATATTAATTCATTAAAAGAACTATTGTATAATTAAAAATATCACATGTTAACCATCCTATGGGCTTCCTAGATTAACTTGTTAGTAACCTGGTAGTGAGTGTTCCACATTTTGCCCATTTGTTCTACATTATGAAACGTAGTGTTCCTAATTTTAAAGATAGAAGGTTGAGAGATATGCTGCTCATTCAAACCTGGCCAGCATATAGTATTCAAGCATAGCTGCCAGGTCAATTCACAACTTTCCAATAGTAAAGACCATGCTCCACCCCTTTCGTTTAGCTACAAAGTTTCCAATACTATAAATTTAAAAGAATATCCTTCATTTTCTGCACAGTGTTTAGACAGAGCATTTTTCTCTTTTCTAAGTTAAATATCTCTTAGATTCTCATATATATGTGACTTAAGCTTCCAGTCAGTTTTACCTATATAAAAGCATGCACAACGACAACAGCATAGGGCACAGTGCACTACCCTCTCTGACAAACAAGAATATTTTGCTCACAGTTTCACCTTTACCTTAATGGTAACTTCTGAAGTCTCTATTATTGATGAACAATATGAGCAAAAAACACACTTTTTCTTAAAACCAGTGATCTGTGAATCCACCTGTTTGTCAAACACATTTGTCAGATTCATCCCTTTCCTGTAATCAATAACAAGTTTTTCAGTAACAAAATCCCTTAAATCTTTATCAGATTTTAAGATTTGCCAGTTTTGTATCAGTATGTTAGTTATTCGTCTACTATTAATACAGAATGTGATGATGAAAGAATTCTTATACTCCACATCATTACTTTTTTGTTATTACTAAAACTGCTCACAGGGGCCAAATCCATGTTATCATTTGACAAAATTCCCTCCAGGCCCATAGGGTTTACATCATTTAAATAAACTTGTACCTGTCTTACAATGGGCAAAAAATGTTCCCTTTCTGTTTTATTCAGGACCTTTAGCACAATTTTATCTATTAGGGAGCAGGAATAGCCATACTTAAGAAGCATACCTTTCAGAAGGTCACATTCGTCCAAGATAAATTCCATACTGGACACCATTCTTGCTGCCCTGATGAACTGACCCTTCAAAACAGCCCATTTTTGCTTAAAGGAGTGTGCACTAGAAAAATGTAGGGTAAGGTCTACATCATCCTCAATGGCCTCCCCTCCATCAACTGCCAGGTCATGTGCGATGCCCAGGGCATTATAATGACTGTGTGTGCTGGCTGCCATGGAAGCTATCATGATTCCCACATCTGGCATCTGACACAGCTGTACCAGAGATTTGCCAATGGGGACATCCCTTACGGGTACCTAGTGGGGGATACCGGTTACACACTGGGGCTGTGGCTGATGACACCCATCAGAAATGCACACACACCTGAACAAGAATGCCATAATGAGGCATATACACAGACCAGACTTATAATAGTGCATGTGTTTGGGATGCTCAAGTCATGGTTCCAGTGCCTGGACACATCTGGTGAAGCCTTGCAGTACTCACCAGCTACATGTACTCAAATTGTTATGTTATGTGCCATGCTACACAATATGATCCTGCGGAAACAGCTGCAACAGGAACAGCACAGGGCAGGGCCACACAGACACCAATGCCAAGGCCTGCACAGGCACAGAGTGACTCGGAGGAGGAACAACCTGAGCCTGCCCCAGTAGGCAGATGGAGGAGTGCCTAGTATGCCCTGGCCTTGGCAAAGAGGCAATGCATAGCACATACACTGACACAGTAGGTACCCAAGGAATGACACCTCTCTCTGACTCACACATGCAGTAAAAGGGATGCCAAACATGACACTACCTGTGCTGAGCCATGTATAAGGAGTGTACTATATGCATCCAACATAGGCAGCCCTCCAGCACCATCCTCAATACTGGCACACCCACAAGGTAAGTCAATCAACCTACCAATTGCTGAATGGAGTAGAATGTGTCATTACATGTATCTATGGTATGGATGGCAGCATGCAAAGGAATCGGGTTTCTAAATGGTATGCTAGCAGATAGTAGACACCCATAGTGGCACCATGATGTCTGTAACAATTACTGGAGTCACCATAGTAGCCAGTACTACACAGGGCAATAAAACCCACTGCAGGAAATGTGCTGGGTGACATGTGTGTCCATATGACTCACACATGCCAGTCAGGGAGGTTCACATACCCAACAACAGTCTCAGCTAGCATGACAGGTATAGACAAACACAAACAGAGGCTGTGCTATGGCTTTTGAATGATGCCTATGGGTAACTCCCCCCCAGGCCTACACAGACAGACTACAGCAGGTCAGGCAGTGGCATGTTAGTTCTGAAGAATAGGAAGTCAGACACTAATATGTAGGTCAACCAACGCTAAGACTTGTAGTACACTGATATGCCTCTAGTCAGCATTATAGGTTAGAATACAGAATGAAATGGAGTATGTGACATACCAGTACAGTCATAGTAAATGTGTACAAGTGCCAGGAGTGCCCCCCCATCCTATCTAGACATGTAGAAACAGTAAGGCGTGCCCTCAATCATGTGTAGAAATATAGAAACAGTCAGGTGTGTTCCCCCCAGTCCTGTGTAGAAATGAAGTAACAGTCAAGTGTGCCCCCCAATCCTGTGTAGAAATGTAGTAATAGTCATTTGTGCCCCCCAATCCTGTGTAGAAATGTAAAAACAGTTAGTTGACTCCCTACCCCCAAACCAGCACAGAAATGTAGTAACAGTCAGGTGTGCCCCCGCAATCCTGTGTAGAAATGTAGAAACAGTCAGGTGTGTGTCCCCCCACAATCCTACGTAGAACTGTAGTAGCAGTCAGGTGTGCCCCCCCACTCCTATGTATACATGTAGAAACAGTCAGGTGTGCCCCTTCCACCAGTCCAGAGCAGAAATGTTGTAACAGTCAGGTGTGTCCTCCTCCAAATCCTGTGTAGAAATGTAGTAACATGTATGAGTAGGCATAATACGAGTGGAGCACAGATGCCCAGAGGTGGCCAAGGTAGCAGGATAGGTTGTAGCATTTGCACAATATGCAGGTCTGTGTGTGTTAGGATGGTGTGTGTTTCATATTGTGTGAGAGTGGTCAGTATGTATGCATGTTGAGGTAAAACCTGGTGGTCATTGCCCACAACTGCTGATGACAGGGACAAGCACTCACAACTGCAGTGTCAAAGATAATCCCCATGGTTTACCCTGGGTATCACTTCTGTGAAACTGTTAGACAAAGGCACAGTATACTAACCTAGAAAAAGGGCATAGCAAAATAAATTTAAAATGGGTGGCAAAAGCCAAACACATTCTGGCTAGGCTTATAAATGCCCTAGGGCAGATAGCCTAGTATGAACCTATGAACCAGTATAACACATGCTAGCAGTAAGCCATTGTAAATGCATGGTGGTAATATGTGTCACCATCTGAAAGACTGACATGTAATGGCTGTTGGGCTAGATATACAAGCAGTATACAGGGGAAAGTACCCCAGACATACAATATATATTGTGACACTGTGAAATGGAGACACCCTTGGAAATGTACATACAGGTATGCATCACAGTAACTGGTCCTGTAGTAGGGGATACTGATGATGTCTGCCCAAACACTTGCAGATCACAAAGGAGGTAGGACTGATGTATTGGGAAACAGCTGATGTACCTGCACATGCCAACATAACTGGAATACCCCATGCATATATGTGTATCAGATGCAAGTAGTGTTCATAGCACACATGCACCCAGCTCACGCAAACACCATCTACAGGTACCTCTCTGGTCATATCCCT
>NC_056741.1:1603128049-1603205549 GCF_019279795.1 Protopterus annectens | reverse complement strand
AGGCACGTGTACTACACCTACCATATAGCTACCATATCCTTATTGCAGATGTCACTCACCATCACATATACGTTTTGAGGGCTCCTCAACATGTAACCTATGTGGCACATCCAATAACTGCATAGACATGTGATAGCACTACATAGTCGTCAAGGGATTGATACCCTGTACAGGTAGGTGTGTGACACAAACATGCTTAAGTTTTACTCTCCCACCCCTCCCTGACATTTGCCTCTGTCTGCCTCTCTCAATCCCTCGCTGGTGGATGTGGAGACTTACACCTGCTTTGCTTAGGCAGCAGCATGTGCATTTTAAGTGATGCTCATGATCAACTGATGGCATCTGCATGAATTGCAGCCCTCCTCTAGCTGATTGCATGTGAAACAGCTATGGAAACATTCCCATAGCTAATTGCATGGAAACACACTCCAATATCTAGGAACATCATGTTGGTGTTGTGCCTTTTCATTCGCTATGAGCAGGAACTCGATCTGTGGTTTGGCAAACAGCGTCTCAGATGGATTGAGGAATTACCTCTAACAACATACACTGTGGAAACAGGCCAACACACAGGAGGGGGATGTGCCTGACCTGACTACAGAATGTAAGTGCTGCTATACTGCATTTGGAGTAATATTGGTTTAACAGTGTGTGCGTGGATATGGCTGTCCTGCATGTTTTCATACCTGCCATGTCAGTGCTATGTTTATGAGGAAACCCCAATCTGGAGGGTCATCTGCAGACTGAGCAGTGTGTGGTGCCTTTTATTTCATGTGTTACCCAGACAGCACCTATCTGTGAACTGCAGAAGGTAGTGTGAGGATTGCAGTGTGTAGATGGTGACAGCCATGAGAGTTATTGACTTCATATCCCTCATAGGATATATGTTGCAACAAACCCTGTTACACAGTACATGTATGAGGTTATCACAGCAACATTCCACTATTGTGCCTGTGTATGTGCCTCCAGCCACAACTCTGTCAACATTTGTACATATGTCATGCAGTAAGAGATGCATATGTGCTGTACACCATAATAAGTGACATCATATCTGATAACAAGCCAGTGAGATATCAGACTGCTACACATGTTATGTATAGTAGGGGTTACATTTGATGACATGACCTGGGCATTCTGTGGCTGTGTGTACAGTACTGAGGTCTGTGTACTTATGGTGATTGTCGACAGTGTGTGTATTGTTACTATGTACCTTGGCCTGTGTACAGACTGTGGTAGATGTCATTGTTCTTGGTCCTGGTCTATCTGATATTACATGCTGCTCCACTATATGTTACCCTATCGATTTACATGTTTGTACGGCCAAAAACACACATGTCCCATACCACAGACAGGCATTGGACCACACTGTGTAGCGGACCAGTATATGTAGGGTTAGTGTGTGAGTGTCACATATGAGGATGGTGTTGAACAGATAGTCCATGTACTGTAATATTACGCTAGCTTACCATATGTGGCTCTAGCTGTGATCACATTGGTTGTGGTTATGCACTTTCACACAGGTGTCTGTTACTCTGTGCTGTGACATGCCTGTAGTGCTTGCTATATATGCAGGTACATGTGTATTCCCCTATAGGAAATGTTGTCCAGTGTTGAGCCAGTATGTCTGCAGCTTGCACAGTGATTTGTTACATGCCTAGCAGCTTAGTGTACTTACCCAGTGAGATGTCATTTACAGATACTTGCCAAATGTACTGCTGCCAGGCCACCAAAACACTCATGTATGTGAGACAAAGCAGTGGGATGTAGTACAGATATATGTCACTAACTAGTGGGTAGTATGTGGCCATGGTACCTCTGTACCAGTGGTTATTATGTGTCAGGACAGACAGGTGTGTGTGAATGCATAACCTATGGGGGCAAATGTATACCAGTAGGTATGTGTTATACCCATCTACATGGCTGTTAACATCCACATTGTCAGGCTTGGTCCACATGTCTTGCACTAAGGAGTTCTGTGTATACCTCTGGACTGTCCAGAGTGTGTCAGACTGTCCACATATATTGGCCAATATCTCTGCTGTAGTCCACAGGAGCATTATTCTGCTAGCAGTGGTACTGTACTATGATGTCCTTAGGATGTCTATCAGTAGCCAATGGCGCACATGTTAAAAACAGATGTGACCTCCCACACACACCATGTCTGTGAAGACAATCCCTATTACAGTAGCAATAGTCTACAAATATGCCTGCAATACATACCAGACATCCCCTTGCATTACAAAGTTGGGATTATAGGGGCTGAGGTAGGGCTCCCCTCCATCTTCAGGACATATGGTGAGCATATATGTATATATAATTATCCAGATGTCTATATAGATATATGCACATATACATATTGACATACATAGATAGATATGTATATGTACATAGATATACATATAAACACTCAGATATATACATATACAGAGCAATATATGTCTACACATATACAGATAGAGATACATATGCACATATACGTATGGATAGCTACATATATATTCACAGTAGTAGGTATATCAGAATAGATATGTATGCACATAGAGTTATAGAGATCTACATATATACCAACATAACTACGCATATCTGTACACATAGGATATATATATGTGCATACGAAGAGATGCACACATGGCCATATATATGTTGCACTATACAGATGTGTATACAGAAATATGTATGAGTATACATGTGTATGTACATGTAGACATATATAGACCTATTATATGTCTATAACCATATTCCTGTCATGTGTAAACTTCACGGTTGTGTATACCCTCCCAGACGTATCTCACCGTATGTATCTGCTATGTGTACATTATGATAAAACAACATATGTGATGCAACAGTAATATTAATAACAAGGACTACACAGTTTAGGAACTAAAGGCAATTGTTCAATACTACTCAATATGTGTATTGTCAGCTATATTGGTAAAACAGCTGTCTTCACAGTGGTCATGGCATAGTGGTTAAGTGTTGTGACTTTAGTGTACAGGGTCCTGGGTGCAAGGGCTGTTCATTTTGTTGCTGGGCAGAACAACGGCTGTTGGATACAGAGTGTTTAAGGCAGTTTTGAGCAGCTTTAAGTGTGTTTGCATGGGTTTGCATGAAGTTAAGCGGTGCTGAGCTATGGGTAAATCTATGGGCACTTACACAGTGTAACTTCACTTAGCAGTGTGTAAATCAGCTCAGCTGTTATATTGCAGCAATGTTGATACTTGCTAAGCATGGCTTAACCCTGGTAACCAGGGCACACCACCCAGTCTGATAATCTGTAATAAGTGCATGTAATGCCATGTAAAATACATGCGCCTATGTGCTGTCATTACATTAGCAAGGGATGTGAGTGTCATGTGTGGGACACAGATGTATATGAGGCCTGTACAGCACTGTTATCCATGTGAATGTGTTACATACAGGTGTAGTAGCCCAGGATATGTGCTGTCACACTGGCATGTAGTGTATCATGGCAGTACTACTGTTGACAGTGCTTACCCAGGCAAGAGCAGAGTGCTAAATGTGGTACTGACAACAGGCACACCTGCGGGCATAGCTGGACGCTGAGGCCTCCTTGTTGTATCCCAGGTGTGTGAGCTGTGTCACAGTATATGCCCCTTACTGGGTAATGATCCGTCATGTGGAATGTAACTGTAAACTACCATCTGTACAGCACATGTTAGTGCGGGCTTCCGACATGTAGTTATGGCATACATATTGTTGTCAGACATCTATCTGTCAACACAATAATGCCACTGCATAGCTACTTGCCAAGCTGATGACTGTCAGTCCCTGTACAGATGTGCAGATGGCAGGTATCCAGCTGGGATATGTACAGGCAACCTAAGCTTGATTGACACTGACATGTCTGCCCAGCTGTGTAAGAACTGGCACATATAAAAGATGTCACCCTGCACACACCACATGCCATGGGTACCTCGACTACACTATCATAGTCAACAGAACATGCTTGGGTACAGGTCTTCATCACAGACACTAACCATGTTTTGTAATGCATGTTGCATACATATCAACATGATCACATCAGTGGCCATGTGCAGGGGGCACCTGGAGGATTGGCTGATGCATGTCATTCCCACCCTGAGGGTCACCACAGTAGCGTCTGTCCATAGATTGCCTACTGCCACCTGGCAGGTGGCAGGATACCACTGTACACAGAACCCCTACACAACCCATCTCCCCTTGGACAATAGCTAGATACACAGCTATGACCACCTGTAGTGATGCGCCCCTGTACTGACACATGTGTACATGTGCATGGTTGAGTATAGCAGTGTCTGTGTGTTAGCAGACCTGTACTTTGGAATTCCATGAGGGCCTTCACAACCAACACAACACCCATTGCCATAGTCAGTTGTGCCTGCTGCTGTACGGGACATTATATGTACCCTGTTAAGCTCCCCCCCATACCAGCTATATGAGCCTTGTAGTACCAACACAATTGTGTTTTACAAATGGGTTGATAGGCATGGGATACCCATAGTGTTCTGGCATGTGTGTGTAGTTGTGCATGTCCATATATCTGTAGGGTACAGCATTCCGAGGCCATATACTCCTATTACAATACCCATTGCCACACAGTAGTACAGAAAATGTTGTTGCTGCCCATAGGTGAGGCATGGCAATGCAGCACCCTACTATGTGTGTGGCATGTGCATTAGATGCATATCCTTGTAGTACCACTGTTGGGGTATACTATGGGGTGCATCGCAGTCGTGGCCAGTGTGTGATGGTGGGTAAGGCAGACTGTCAACATGGGTTTCGAGGAGTACAATATCCACTGGGGTACATTGTCATTACACCAAGCTACACCCAGTATATGTCCCATGTACCACATTATGGTTATCACTGCCATCAACCATACAGGTAACTGATACCACAATCCAAGCCAGTTATGCATGTGTTGTGTGCAGCCTACCTGTAACACATTGGACACACTGTCAAGTTAGTTAGCAACAATAGGCCCTGGTATCTCGGATGTGTGTCTTGCTGTTATGTTTATGTTAATGTGTATATGATGGTATGTCACACTACATATTATCCATATACACCCATTACATCCCCCATTAGCATACTGTACATGTCTGGGGATGTTCTGCGTGTAACATGTGACCTAGGACACACCTCACCCTAAACGCTGTGTGTTGTGTACAATGTAAGCCACACACTTCAGTATCACTACATAGTTTGCAGGGGTCAAGTCCCTGTAATGCCAAGTAACAGTGTGCGTGTATGTGGATGAGTCTACATCAGGTTGCAGGGTATACATGCCTCAGCGGGTCACCTGTCCATGTGGCACAGACAATAACTGTTTTAGTAACCTGTGACATGTGTTCAACTGTACCCCAGATATGTCACAGCCATGCTGTCACAACAGTGCCATACCCTGTTGTGGAATATGACTGCAGACCATCTTCATGCTGACACATGTACACCTACAACAGAAAAGGATAACATTATAGGGACCACAATCAACCAGTGTTACTAACAGCTATAATGCATCATTGCTGGACAGCTACACTACCTGCCATATATGCATTACACTTTGCTCCCTACAACATGTTACACTGCAGTACTGTGGTACACTGTAATACGGTCACTGTTTGCATCAGAACCATATCAGCCTGACCTTGCATTGATCGTATGGATGACAGGGATGTGGCACAGGTATCATCATATTCACAGGGCATCTTTGTGCTGACACATGTATACCTATAACACAAATGGATAACATTATAGAGACCACAACCAAACAGTGTTACTAACAGCTATAAGGCATCATTGCTGGATGGCTACACTACCTGACATATATGCAATACACTTTACTCCCTGCAACATGTTACATTGCAGTACTGTGGTACACTGTAGTACAGTCACTGTGTGCATCAGAACCATATTAGCCTGTCCCTGAATTGATGATATAGATGACAGGGATGTGGCACAAGTATCATCATATGCACAGGGTGTGATGTTGGTTTGCCAGAGGCTGAAGGTGGGCCATACATTTGACACCATGTTTGTGGGTGAAGGGTGTACTTTGTTGAGTTGGGCATGGTGCTGTGGTGTGTGTAAGTATGGGGTTGCCCTAGGTGTGTTTGCATAGTGTGTGTGTATGCATGTACACAGTTCTGCCATGTGGCTGCCCTACACAGGTGTTCATGGACAGCTGCAGACCATACATGGCAGGGTGTGCAGTTCACTGCCTCCAACCATAGATATGTGGACTGTGCCTGCCAGAGGTTCCATGGGCACATCCAGGTACAGGCCTTGATGTGCTACTCTCACCTGATGATGACATATGTCTGCTGGTACCAGGTCCTTCCTTGGATTGGCCAGGACCACGTGCTCATAGCCTGCATGTGGTGTGGCGTTGACAGCACCCGCCCTGCAGTGCCGGGGCTGGTACTGCCATTAAGGGAGCCCTGTGGTGTCCTAGCATGTTTATGTTGACTACAAGTTGTTGGCGTTGCTGGCCTACATCCACGTGGCCATCGCTGCACTCCCACCAGACGTTCAAGCATGGACAGACCACAGTCGATGAGGGCCATCATCTCACCAGACCTTCTATCCATGAACTCAGTTAATCCATGGATGCAGATGTGAGAGCAACCCTCTACAGCCTCAGGCCCTGTCTGGTGTAACATTCTATACATGCCTGTGCTATTATGACCATCTGAAGCATGTGCCTGCTGGTACCAGCTATGTCGCCTCTGCCAGGGGCATGATGTCCAGCGGCCCTAGCACAGGCACCCTGGGACTTCCGCCTATGTAGTGCCCTGCCAGATATCCAGCTATGCCTGCTGTGACTGGATACAGTAGGCATGGTTACCACACTTTCCTGTGCACTGCCACCAAACACCAGCTGTCCCTCCGCTATGTCCACTGGTGATGGGGTGTGTATAGGCACTGAAACTGTGTGTGAGGTTGGGGTGGCTAATAGGGGGATGTCAAATGTTGATGCAGTGTCAGCTTCTGACAACCCCATGTGTGCCTCAACAGTACTATCATCATCTTCGGTGTCTTTATGGACACCAACGTCATATTGCTTGCAGGAGGGACCCTGACCCACCTCGCCACCTGTGGGGGAAAACAATAAGCTCACTTTAAAACCTGTACAGCATTGCCTAACAGTACACACACACACACACACACACACACACACACACACACACACACACACACACACACGTCCGTAATACCTACCTGTCCATGGCTTTGCAGACAGCCCACGTATATGTCCATGTGGTACCCCATCCTACATCACACTTGTTAACATACACACATTGACACCACTCATTAACATATCAGTCCTCTAAATGCCTACACAAGCAGTCACACCCACAAGACCTTTTACTGCATTATCTGCCTGACCTGTGTGTAGTGGTTTTACATGGCCTCACTGCTGTCATTTGGTATGTACCCTCTGTATGTCCAGACATCATGAGCATGGCCCCTATATGTGTGGGCTACTATGTTCTATCCATAATATCACGCACTGGTGTGGAATGTGTATGTAATGCTCAGTACATGCCAGATATACTGCTCATTCAGCCTATCATGTGACAACTGTAATATTTGGAGACACTCCCTGGTGTTGACTAATACTTCCCCAATACATGTGTAGTGCTGCATACGTGGATTGTAAGTGACCTCTCTGCTGAATGTGATATTAAGGGTGTACCTGGTGTCTACCTTCTCTCTCGATGCCTGTTCCATGCTACAAACCATATTATACTATCAGCTGTCCTGTAATTACACACATGACAGGTATTCCTGGTGTGTAATGTGGCAGTCCATGCCCATGTACTGCACGGTCCCAAAGGGATGTATCACTGTATGAACACCCCACAATTTCACATGTGCATACATGGTCAACCACACAAACATATACATGTACACATGCATCCTACATGCATCAACCTCCCTCCACTTCACCAGAGTGACCCTACAGACAAACCAACTAATCACCAGGATGCACACACACACATGCACACACATACGAGTGAGTTTGCACAATGATAGCACACACAGTCCTCCTATTACCCATCTGTCAATATGCAGAACACATGGTACACAATAGCATGCAGTTCAGCTATAGTCAATCCATGCTAGCAACAGTATACATGTGTGTGATGCATGTGCTGTGTCACTAGGTTATGCCCCTTCCCATGGATACCACTGCACCCATGTACACAGTATTGCTGTGCACCTGTTCTGCACTCTGCCATGCACTGTGCACCACAGCTCACAGGTGTACACCCCATTGTGGAATGTGTAGTACTGTGTCAGTTATGTCAGCTTTCATGCTCACAGCTCCTATGTTTTTCAGCAACACATACCTGGGATGATATGTGGACAGATGTCATTTGTGAATGCCTGATGCCTGATTTACAGCTCTCAACATCAGCATACCATGTATGACCAATCCAATACTCTTACACTAACAACCATCAGAGCATACCATGGCTATTGGGGGTGTACACACCCTTCCTGATATGACACACCCATCCGTGATCTGCATTGGGACCACATCACTGCATATCGTAACATTACATGGGCCCGATATGTGACATATGTCCTTTACTTTCACATGCAGTGTCTACGGAATGTGTTAGGTGTGTGGATGCTGACCACTATGCGTACACTCCATGTGGGCATATGAGTGCTATGACAGTTTGACGCACCTCTTGTTGTGTGTACTACAGCAGTCACTACTCCTGGCGGGGGTATACCAGTGTGGGCCATCTGCAATTGCCAGTGTACGTTCAGTCTGTCCTACGCATGTCCCCCTACTCTGCATAATTGCAAGGTCTACTCATGTGCGCATCCCTTGTTGTTCGCACACTGCTATCACTTTTGCTGTGGGGGTAGGATTACGTCTGCCACAGGTCCTGAACCTGACTATTTGCAGATACTGCCATCCTTAGGATTCCTGCTGCAGTGCATTGGTGTCTCATGCTGACACCCCCCCCTCCTTCAGCCATGTTGCAGATGTGTGACAAGTAAGCCCTACACGTGTGTCACTTTGCATTGTCTTATACACTGAACACCTCATGTTACAGCCTAGTCCCAGCTGATAATGTGGACTACTGTAATGCCTTATACCATAGTGTATCTCTGCAGCAGCTGCCATTGTCCTACAGGTATATACACTGGTGTTGCACTGTATATGGGTGTTGTTCCAAACATGTCCCTACTGTAGGCCATGTCTCTCACCATTATGTTACTCCTTGTGGACACATTCCACAATGACATGATGTTAGTTATCATACAGGTGTCTGACATACCCTTCCAATACCCCAGCATGGTCACTCCTGTGATGCCATGCATTTCACAGCAACAATAAGTGCACATGTACATCATCATTCTGGGTAGCTGTGTTAAATGTGTGCATGGCATATACCATCACCATTACATGCCCAGTGTGTTGGCAAGCATCTACATAAACCATCCATGCTCACCGGCTACAGGCTGCTGCCTTGGTGGTACCCCGGAGGGACCTACATAAGAGTGTGAGAGATGCAATGTCAGTGGCCACACCTGTGGCAGTGTTACAGGGTGGGTGCAATTTTACAATACATCAATGGCACGTTTCCACAATACTACCACATATGGACATCTGTTTATCACTACTATGCAGCAACACAGTATACCTATGACATTTCAGATATGTATGCTCTACCTGTACTGATGCGGATGTATATGCAACAGTGGTCTACTGATGTGTCCTGTGGCCTTACCTGCATGTTTCTCAGCTGGTGTGTGGGTAGCACCCACCTCCACAAAGGTGTCAGCGGTTGGTGGCTGGCCGGACGAGGCTGGCCAGGAGCTCCTCCACACATGTCATGTGGGGACGGATGGCATGGCCCCCCCTTGTGGCAAGGGGATCCCCCTGGACTGCAGCAGCATGCCGACAGGCATTGCAGAGCAGGTCAGTACAATGATGCCGGACCTGCTCATAACTGCAGTTGTGCAGTCTGACATCATTGACCCTGTGGACTAGGTCATTCAACAGGGCAGTCCACTCCTGCTGGTCATGGGCAGCCCGGTCTAACAGTACAGGGTAGTGCTGGATTAAATACGTGATCAGCACTTCATTTTCAGCCACTGAATATGTTGGCAGATGTGCATGTGACATCTTAGCTGAAATATATAAAGATGGTAACAGGTCTGAGCAACTCATACAGCCAAGTTGCCACAGTTCTTCATACACATCTCTGTCACCCCCCCATCATATCAGTGACAACAAACTGTACACACAACTCATTAGGTATGGTTACAGCTTACCTACCTGTGGGACAGATAGTGTATTGTACCACACTTTCTGCTATGTGTTTGCAGCCATGTTACCTGTGTGGACACTATCATTGCTGGCCTGTTACAGACTATTCACCTGCATGCCATTGTCAGGGACACTATGGTTCCATATATGCCTGTGGTATGGCTGCTTTGTGATTGCTGCACATCTGACTTTCTGTGTTATTGGAGATATCTATGCATGCTGTTGGACATGTTCCAGGATTGAGTAGACTATTACTACCAACATATGTTCTATAACAGTGATACAACAGCATGTATATGTACCATTGCCCAGCAGAACCACCTCTCCAAACCCATCTGCCCGTTTACCTGGCCACATCACATGTGTGCCCCATCATGGGGCCTCCTCATGTACTGGTCCCACAATACCGTCAGGTGGAACCAACCCGGGGATGTTTCCCCCCCTGGGGGCACACACAGACATGTTCCTGTCCCCTGAGGTCAGGTCCAGGATCTGTTCCATAATGGGCTCCACTGACACATGTGGGATGTATATATATATATATATATATATATATATATATATATATATATATATATATATATATATATATATATATATATATATATATATATATATATATATATATATATATATATATATATATATGTTTATATATTGTATATGTGTACATATGTACACATATGCATATCTATATGTGGGGTAAATTCAGATATCAGGTCCACAATCTCACAACACCTTCCTGCACAGCTGCACTGTTCTGCCTTGCAACAACGCAGACAGGTGCCACTTATGGACACAGCCTGACATTAGGGGGGGTATATGTAGGACCAGATTGCAGATAACCCTATTACACACATATGGCATTCCTACATGCTACATTACACATTAACCTGAGTATCCTGCAAGGAGTGGGCTGTGGATCCCACATGTCCATCATAATGGCATTACTTCGACCACCAGCTATTGGCCACATAATATACATACTTCCCATTACACAACACACACTATGATGGCTTACATCTTGTCAGTCAGTGCTGATCTGCACAGTTGATGGCTATGGCCCACTACCCACAGGGACAGACACTATTGTCCATAGCAGTTGTTCAGTTGAACATCATTATAACACCGGATGGCGCATATAAATCATTCAACACCATCTATCCTATTATTATGGTCCAAGTACTACATTCAATTACATGCATGTATATTTCACATACCTGTTGTGGGAATGATGTCTGTTCTGGATAGTTTGCTTGATGTAATTATATATTTTTGCTGTGGCTTTGTCTTCCAGTTCCACTTTCACTTTCACTCTTTCTCTCTTGGTCTCTGTCCAGTAAATGGATTGAGCTGCTATGAATAGATTGCAGCATGGATTTTGTAGGTAATGCAGATGATCAGGTGATGGCCTCTGCATCAATCCGTGTCTTCCACTTGCTACCTGCATGCAGCTTGCTGTGTAGTACTTCCAATTACCACTGTTATGGCAACCACCTACTATAAATCCTACATCATGTGGGTTTGGTCCCTTTACCTTTCCTGTGTGATGGACATCCTTCCTCTGTGTGGGCATCACTGTTACAGACAGCAGGTAGCAATACCTCTTACAGGGGAACCTACACACTCAGGCCAGCTACATATTTGTAGGAGGTTCCAGCACTACAGAGAGAGTGTGAGTAGAGTTGTTGTATGCATTGTATAGCACTGGTGTTGCAGGGTTTGTGTGTACATACTAGTTTAACTTGCAATGCAGTCTGTCTGCATAGCTCTTAACTGTGGGCCTATCCTCTTGATGGCCAGAGGTGTGCCTATTATATTTTGTCCGAGATTTTACTGGCAATGTGTATGTTGAGTGCTATCAGTACATGGCTACATTCATTTTTGTTTCTAACATCATATTCCTGACTAAGGTTATGTTACAGACTGTCCTGTAACACCAGCGACTTGCTTAGTGTATGACAACAGTTTTCCACATATGGGCCTGTGTTCCAACCTCTGTCCTCCATCTACATACCAGGCTTTGCACATATGACATGCTGTCAGGGGTTGTTCTGTAGTGGGCTGTGAGTATGTCATGCTGCCATTTCTGCCATCAGTCCACTGCTGTTGTGTCCCCCACACATACAGTAGAGTTGGGGCCATATATGTGTGAGCTTCACCTACGCAATACATGTGTGCCTTATGCACTCCAGAGGTTAGTGCATGTAACAGTGGTATATGGCCCTGTATTATTGAGTCTATGGGGGATGCACCATAACTAACCTAGGCTGTTACAACATGTGGTGGTATCAGGGCTAAGCTGCCTTAAGGTATCTGGATGTACTTTACCATACAATCCTCCTTAGCTAAATGCAGGCCTACTGCCTCCTGCCATACGTACTGTTCTGTTTGTCAGTGTGCTTATGATGGTGTCAGTTATGCCTTGTTATGTAACAGTTACATCCCATTGTGTCAACTGAGATCTTTAATCCCTAGGGATTGTGTACAGAGTGTAGATAGAGGCTGCTGAACTATACATCTGCATTACATACTGTTGATTTTTTGGTATTCTGTGGCTCAGTCTGTCTTTACTATTGTACTAGTTGAAGGCCTCAGCCTGGACAGCAACATTTGTAAACCTTTCCAGACTACTGTATTAGTATAACTGTTTCACAGTTGCATTACTCTGTTTATATGGATTTAAGTGTCTAAACAGCTATACGACATGACATATACAACTGTAATAGTACACAAATAAAGCTTTCCCATGTATGCAAACCTGTGTGTGGTGTTATATCCTTTGACCTCTCTGTGGGTATATGTTGCAGGCGATTGTTATTTGTATGGGTGGCTCATACAGTGTCCAGTTGGTAAGGTGGTAACTGTTGGCATAATGGCTGTTCTATATTGTATACACCTTCTGCATATGTATCTTACTATACATATCTCTGCATGTGTATGTGTAGTTACATATATATATATATATATATATATATATATATATATATATATATATATGTATATCTGTATCTGCATATATGTGTCTGTGTATATGTATCCTAGGGGTGTTGATTGCTTCCACACTGTACATTCCCTATGGGAGCCAGACTGTACTGCATGATATGTTACTGATACCAGCCTGACATCATACAGGTGGGATGGAGTACTGTTAATATCTTGTGTCCATTTCATGTCAGGTCTTGGGTATGGGATCTGCAACAGTTGGTAGTGTATTGCAGGGCAGATGTGTTTGGCTGTGGGGGGATACCTATTCTTACAAGATGTATGATTGGCTGGTTTTGAAAAAGGCTAGGCTATGGGTCAACTTGTTTACCTAAGATTGGCATTGTTTAAAGGAGTATACCACTGGGCACAATGAGTTAGCTGACCTACACATTGTTTACACCTCCTAAGTTGGCCTCTGCAATACTTAACGTTGCTTACATTAGACTTTGCATTATATTTTCTTTTTGGCATTGATTTCTTATTAATTACATCTTATATATCTGCCTGGTATCCATGATTCATGTGTACGTACACTGTATGGTGTCCTTGGTTTTACTGAGGACTTCAACACACTATTACAATTACACCTCACTTCTGGGCTTACTGCTGTACTCCAGTTCACATATTTATGTTATGTAGTGGGTTATGGAACATATGATTGTATACGGATTCCTTTCACATGTTCAGGTTGATTTTACTATAGTGAGGACTTGTTTGGTGATACCTCATTCTTCTGTACTGCTCTGATGGCTTGGTGGTTACCTACTGTGACTAAAGGGTCCTGGGTTCAAGACCTGCAAGGCTGTTTATTTTGTTGCTGGGCAGAACAAGGGCCATTGGATACAGAGTGATTAAGGCACTTTTGAGCAGTTATAAGCAGATTTGAGTGGGTTTCCGCGAGAGTAATCAATGCTAACCTCCAGTTACATATACTTACAGAGAGTTAGCTTCAAATTTGCTTAACCTGTGTCCGCATTGCTTAGCCCCACACAAACAGGCTTAAACTCACTTACTAGTGCTTAAATATGCTTACTACTGCTTATTGGTGCTTACACTTGTTTACTATTGCTAACTCCCGCTTACAATTACACTGATTTGGACAGTTATATCTCATGGTTCTTGGGAAGGTGGGGGATTTGGAAACTGTGTGGAGTTGTCATTCATTACACATTTTACCTTCCATTTGTATCCATGATTCCTGTGTACATATATTGTATGGGGCACATGTGGGGACTTTGCAGCATCATGACACTGACACCTCACATGTGCATTTAATGCAGTACTCCATTTCACAAATATATGTTATTTAGTGGGTTATACAACATAAATATTGGTCATAACGTGATTTGTCATGGAAAATGCAATGTGCTGCAGTGGGACTTGAACCGGCAATGCCTGCTCATAAGTCAAATGCTCTGCCCAATACACTATTGCTATACTGCTTCATTTGCATATATTTTCCTTGTTATCCTCTTCAGCCATTTAAGCTGTATTAACCGTAGCTAAGCAATGGGCACAACTGCGCACTTACGGTTAACTTTAATCGGAATTTTAATAAAAAAAAGGGTTTGTTAATTTTATTTGTATTTACTTGCTGTTGTACATGTGGAGGAATGTTGCTGGGGATATGCGGAAACCTATGAGCGATCTCACTCATTTCTTTGGCCTTTCTGCTGTTCATCATTGCAGGGGTGTGTATATTCTGAGAGCTCTGCTCTCAGACATGCCCCCTGCACTCTTTCACACTCTGTGTAAGATTAGGATCTCAGGCAGCACGCCTTCATTAATATGCATGGCACGCTGCCGTCCTGCTCCTAAATGGCCGCTTCCATGCAGGTCTAAGCTAGTCCTGCATGGAAGAATAGTAAATCGGAGGGATTGTTTTAAATTTATAGTACTGGAAACTTTGCAGCTAAATGAAAGGAGTGGAGTGTGGTCTTTACTATTAGAAAGATTTGAACTGATCTGGCAGTTACAGTTGAATGCTATATGCTGGCCAGGTTTGAATGGGCAGGCTTCAATTAGTGGTATTTTAAAACTTAAAACACTGGAGAGATTATTTATTTGACTATTTGAATATATATATGACATTTGTTTTTAAAGATAAATGTATGTGTATATATTTTATTTTATGTAGATTTGCTGTAAAAAATAATTTTATGGCATTTTTCGTCATGAATGGAATTGGGGGGTGTCTTAGTGTGCCTTTGTAATGATTGACATTTTAAATGGGTGTATATAAAGCTGAAGTTCTGATGCTGATACTTTTATCTGATGAAGTTTATTTTTCTATGAAACAAAAATGCTTAGCAAGTTTTAATGAATAAATAATTGTTTGTGCTTGCCAAGGTTGCTGTGGATTTATTCAAATATAACACCTGTATGAAATATTAAGCTCTGTTTTTGCAGTCCATTTCTAACAACAGTGACTGAATTAAACTACTTTCCCTTCCTGGAGGCAGCTGGACTCTTCCATTTTCTGAATGGGTATTCTTGGTTTTGTTTGTTCTACTTTTTTCATTTTGAAATGGCAAAGTTGTCATAGCTGTAAATGTCACATGTTGAATCAGCATGTGGATAGTGAATATGTTGTGACACATGCCTGGTAGTAGGGACAATGTAAAGATTCATGAAAAATATTTTTATTTTTACAGGCTTATAACTAGAAAAAACACATTGACAACTGTAGATAGAGCTCTTTTCATTATGATCCTGAATGTTGGGGAAAGTGAGGCTATGAGATGGAGTCTAAAGTCTAGATTATACACGAGTTAAAACCAGAAGCTACAAACATGAGCCTAGTTGGTCTAAATGTGATTATGTTCACTATCCCCACTAACATATACTGTAACTCTGAGTAAGACACATAATAAACCATCTCTTCCAGATTACCCATGCACCACTTGACACCATTAATTATATCAGTGCTAGAAGCAACTGTTTCTGTAAACGCAGTTACTATGACAAATGATCATTCAAAGGAGACAAAGCCACAGGAGAAGATATAACCTCTGTACAAATGGTGAAGATGTTTGATACTGTTGTTTGACCCTGTTAATACAACTGTTCAATGCTATGTGGAAGGTGGGAACAGCAACTCTCACCTGCAACCTGGGATGAAAGTCTGCATTGTCAAAAAGCAGTAGAGGATGATGTATTCCCGTTATAAAGGGATCATAGTTAGCCTCTCTGATAAAGCTGGTCCCCAGGTGCTGGAACAAATTTTTCATCCAATAACTAAAAATCGCATTAATGAAGAACACTGCAGATTCCATCCTGGTCATAGCTCAGCACTTTGTTTTTGCATAAATACTGGAGGGAAAACTGGAGCTCCCTAGTATAATATATTTTTCAATGGACCTGCAGAAGCCACTTGACTATACACCCAAGAATATATTTTAAGAGGTAGTAGAGCAGTATGCTGCCATATGGCATTTAGTCACTCTGTTTGCACAGCAGGAATTGTCAACTTCATTACCTTTCAGACATATGCATGCAAGGTAGGCATATGACTCTAGTGGTGGTATGTGAGTGTTGTTTACTGTTTCTAAATTTTGCAGGCAAAATTTCAAGGTGCAGCCAGAGTTTAAATGTATCAATTTTTTGACCCTGCAGCCTAGGATGTGAAAATTTCCATTTTGGGGAAGTGAAAGTTGCATCTTTGCTTACAGATTGTACTCTTGGTGTAAGATGAATGTGATCTTCAGTATGCAGTGCAATTGCACCTTTGACTCAGAAATCATGGTTCTTCAATAAAAGATTGAATTTGCTTTAGCAGATGAGACTAAAACAGCTGCACCAAATTTAAGTATTTTGGGGTCTTCATAAATGTGGATAGGTGGGACTAGAAGGACATAGGATGGGTGCAATCGCAATACTGCTTCAGGTATCATACTGGACTGTTGAAATGAGTTGGATCACATAACAGCGTTCGCAGTTTTTAAGTCAGTGTGTCCCCTGTGGGTGACAGGATCTTTAAGTTTGGGATTCTCCAATTCATTTCTCAGCTGGGGTGCCTTCTGCATGTAGTTTGCATGCATTCATTTGGATTTTTTCTGGGTATTCTGTTTCACTCCAATCTTTCAAAACCACACATTGGGCTGACTGGTGACTTAAAAAAACACCCTAGGTGTGTATTTTATATATAAAAAGGCATACTTGCTTCATAAACTCTGAGGATGGTGTCAGCTGTTGACAGTGTCACTGCAGGATGTTTATATGACTTATGAGCATGGAAGCTACTTCTCCCATTCTCACCTGCAGTCATGAGCATTGTGTAGTGACTAAATGGATGAAATCATGGAGCCCAGTTTCAGAACTGGTGCTCCTTCATGGAAATTATGGGCTTGACTAAGGCAGAGTGACATACTTGATAATCTAGGAGGGTTTCTCTGCTCCTTCGGGTTGAGAGGAACCATTAGAAATGGTTTAGTTAGCCAGTGAGAATGTCCAGTGTGTGCCTCCCATGAAAGGTTTACAGGGTGAAACCTACTGGAACTAGGTCTAGAACAGAACAAAGTTATCTTAGTTTGATTATATTTCTCATTTTGCATGTGCTCATCTGAGATTCTGTAGGGTAAGATGGGCACAGTTGCTGGGAATAAGGAAGGCTAGTCAGCTGGATTTGCCTTATCACAGCAACCCTGAACAGGGCAAGTAGCTCAGAAAGGGTGGCTGGATATAGCCTTACTATGTTGTACTACTTCAACATATTTAGAGATTGAATATTTTACAAAAAAAATGTAGTTTTGTACCCTACAGCAGATCAAGGCTGTCATACAACACCTCCTCACTGGTGCATTTAGTAACAAAAATGATATGTGAGGCAACCAGTAAGATGCATTATATGTTTTGTACAAATTGGAAATTGTCAAGCTATGTAAAACATGCAGTGGTGCAGCAAGCCATCCCTTGGTAAACACACAGGTAGTACTGTGCAAATTATACAATTGGTATTTAGTTACTTCAACTCTTGTATTCTGAGAGATTTCTGCAAATCTAATGATGCCAAGAGGTACAAAATAAATGCATCAGTGAACTATCTTCACATACACAACACACTGACTGTGGCTTGCAGTAACACATTCAGTATTAGTGTGCCAAAAAGTTATCCTGTAAATGTTCTGCAGATTTGTTTATATCACGCATATTACAAATGCATCATGTTCCATGGTACCAGTGCACTATTCCATCATCCCCATACACCTAAGTACTATGAAGAACACTGTAGAAGATGTGTAAATTGTGTGTCATGGCTAAAAGTAGATTGTATTACTCTCCTACTAACCTCAAAACAAGATTTACAACAACTGTTATTAGGAAACTACATGACTGTGAATGAGTGCAGCAAACCCATCTACCTTCCATATGTTTGTACAATATGTTGTGGATATCATAACAAAATCACACATATAGTTGAATAAACACATTTTATACCTTATGGGAAAACACACTACAGTATATTCTAGCACAGTGGTATTGCACACTTACAGAGTGCATGCTATATGTACTGAGAGTAGCACAGGCCTTAATGGCATTCAGCAAGTGAGGGAATTGAGAAAGTTTTCTGCAGACCAAGCATTACCAGGATGACCAGTGCTTGTTATATCAACTGCGCAGTAAATCTCCACCATCAGAACAATGACATATACAACAGTATGGTTATTATCAGAGTGACATACTGTCATTATTTTCATGTTGGCTGCAAGGCCTTGTAATGGGTAGTGCTATGAAACCTACATCACTACAACAGTATAGAGCCCCCCAGCTTCTTACTGTTGTGAAGAGTTCATTACCTTAAATTGAGGAATGAGCAGGGAATAATGACATTATGGAGACAGAGTGCAATGGCTGAGAGTGAAGAAGAGAACCCAGTGGATACCAGACAGGAATGCTGCATGAACTTGTGACCTAGTGTCAGAAATCTGGATAAAAAAAATTCACTTATATGTTGTCCTTTTGTGTATACATTGTAGGTATAATGTGACATGAATTGCAGTTGAGGATTGGCAAATGGTTTTAGAAGTACTCTGCTAACCACCAGAGAGGGTGCACAATGCTTGTTCACTTCTGTTTGATTAAGGTGAAACAGCTTTATGAAATGGGGATTTGCCTAATCTGGATTATAGATGACATTCTTGTAAATACACACATGCAGAACAGTTAACAGAAACTATAAAGCTGGTCAATATTGGCATGGCAGTGTGTTTTTTCTGCCCTACCTATTACTAACCACAATAGAATTTCATGTTATTATACTGACGGACAATCCAGGGGGGCCCAACTCTCTACTGAAGACCATGCGTATTTACAAAAAAGCAGAACAAAGGGGAAAGAGTATGAGTCTACTGGCAGGGTGTTCAGTTTACTTCAGATATCAACAGAATAATAGAGAGGTAAATAGACAAGCACACGTATGCATAAAATTGTAAATTACTGTATGTGGCATTGAAGGCTTGAGTTACTTTGATACACTACAGGGTACTGCACCGCCCCTGGTCAACAAAAGGTTTTGAGTTGCTAATGCAATTGTCATGCAGTCATTCAGCATTACAGTGCTGCTTCAGGGTCTTATAAAGTAATATGTAAAGTACCTGAGACAAAATATAATACTGTGTCATTATAGTGGCATTGCTCAGTTTTGTCCATGAGTCTAAAGAAATGTGTCTTCTGAGAGACAATATGCAATCACTCCATAGGCACATCACATCTACATCTCCACTGAATGCCTTTCAAAAGGGTATTCTAGGGACCTTGTGTCTCTCCATGTGTGTATATGTGTGTGTGTGTGTGTGTGTGTGTGTGTGTGTGTGTGTGTGTGTGTGTATATATATATATATATATATATATATATATATATATATATATATATGTAAATATATATATATGTGTGTGTGTGTGTGTGTGTGTGTGTGTGTGCATGTGTGTGTGTTTGTGTACAAAAATAAGCACACATGCATGCAGAGAGACAGCCACACTACTTATATAAACAGAATATGTAAACTACTACCAAAAATGTATTTTTCCAGCCTAATGGGTAGAGCATACTTTCCTTAAGGAAGAACAAAGCAACCAAAAGGGAAAAATAGTTGTACCGAAATGATTACTCTTGATATTGGCATATGAATTACTGAAATAGACCATTGTCACAACTTCTTATATATGATCCATGTTGGAGATCAATTTGCATTCTTTTTTCCCCCAGAATCTTTATTTGTAGTTTGAAACTTTAATGACAGCAGTCAAGAATCTAACAATTACAAATCAATAATAAAAGAAAATATGAAAATGTGCATATAATACATATGAACTATAATAAAATCATATACAGTAGTGCTAAGTGCCTATATACTTCATCCATATGATAAACTGAAAAATATAGAATTAATAAAATGAAAGTCTCAGAAACACTTGCCTTGGTAAGTCTTTTGTTCTTTCTTTTACTTTAATTAGTTGTGACTATATGTAGAAAGTTGAATTAGTTATACAACGTAATCTAACATTTTTACTGCAGTAGCTTACATAATACGAGCTTATGTTCATTATTAGTTTGTGGGCTGTAATATGTTTACTTGCAATTTTTTTAAAACTATCCCATGATATGTTTGATCTATTAAACCAGTTCTGGGTAATATAAAATTTAATTAGTGAGAAAAAAGTAATTAAAACATGCACATCGTGCTGTGTTGAATCAGGAGGAGGAATATGTAAAAGTGCAAATTCCCAAGATAAGGTAGATTTTTTATAGCCCATTTTATCGAGCTTCACCTTTAGGGAACACCATAGTTTATATGAAAATTTGCAGTTCCGTAGAATATATAAAAAATCAACTTTTTAGTATTCGCAAAACAAACAATTCAATGAGAGTGTGAGATAAAATTTATTGTGTATAACTGGAGTCAGGCATTGTTCCCAGTCATTTGTTGAGTGTAAAGGAGTTTTTGAAAGGTAATAATTTTGTAGTTAATTGGATCGAATGGATTATTTGATTTTATGTAATTGATGGATTAAGACTGATCCAGTACTTAAAGTAAACAATATAATTTTGGTATTTAAAAGACATAATTTATATGTATTAGATATCATTTTTTTCAATGTGAAAGCAGTCCATAAATGTTTACAAAAATTAATATCAAGATCATTAATTTCGGATTCATTTGAGTTAGCTGAAATTAATTCTCTTATTTGTCTTAATATTACAGTGTAACATTGTGAGGGATTTAAAACATTTCTGAAATTACTGAAAGATTTCTATACGTATAAATATCTAAGACAAATTTGTCTTTAAGTAAAGGATAATTAGAAAGATTTATCATTAGATTTTTCAGTTTGAAATTAGGGTTTAGATGGATTGTCTGAAATAACATAGATTAATTTTTCAAGTCTAGCATATTAATTTTTTTAATATTATTACCATGTTAAGAGTGTGTGTACTTTAAATGTTTTTAGGAATTCTTTGTTTAAGAAGCATAGAGCTTTTGGGTTGCATTGGTATTTCTGTACATGATTAGACCATATTTTAGCCCAGATAGCACTCCAATTGGGTTTGACTAGACTGCATTCTGATATTTTTAAAAGTCTATGGAATTAACTATATAATATAGTTTGAAGTTAGGAAGACTCAAACCACCTTGGTTCTTTGGGTGGATCAACTTCTGATTACCAATTCTGGAAGATTCTGGAGACTGTGACAGTTTAGATAATATTGTATTAATAGTTTTATATAATTTATAATGTATTGTTAAAAAGATTAATTGTATTAGCGTAACAGTCTTGACAAAACATGCATTTTAATAATAGCAGCTTTAGAAAGCAAAGGACGACTGAGCTTATTCCATTTAAGAATATCATGACTCATATTTGTCTTGGTCTTCATAAGATTATATTAATAAAAAATAATAGGATTGTGATGAAAAGTTATGCCTAAATATTTGAATGAATTATTTATTTCAATTTCAGATATTGGAAAATAATTTATTAAGTTGTAATTTGGATTTAAAGGAAAAATAGAAGATTTAGCTAAATTTAATTTGTAATTAGAAAACTTTGATAAAGTGTCAACATTGTGTAACATTTTCGGTAAATCTGTATTGGACAAGGTATATTAAAGATTTAAGTCATTGGCAAAAGCTGTTAAAAGTATATGTGTGTTACAGATTTTTGGTATATGATGAAACCGTCTTTTGTAATATTAAAAGCAATAAAGGTGATATATGTATGTATGTGTGTATACACACACACACACACACACACATATATATATATATATATATATATATATATATATATATATATATATATATACAGTGGATATAAAACGTTTACACACCCCCGGTCAAAATGTCAGATTTTTGTGATATAAAAAATGAGACCACAGTAAATCATTTCAAAACTTTTCCCACATTTAATGTGACCTATAACCTGTACAATTCAATTGAAAAACAAACAAATCTGTTGGGGGAAAATATAAAAAATAAAAAATGTGCACACCCCTTAATCTAATACTTTGTTGAAGCACCTTTTGATTTAATTACAACCTTCAGTCTTTTTGAATACACACCTGCCATCAATTAAAGAGACTCTGATTAACTTCAAATAAAGTTCAGCTGTCCTAGTAGGATTTTCCTGACATTTACTCAGTTGCCTACTACAGTAAAAGCCATGGTTCACAGAGAGCTTACAAAGCATCAAAGGGATCTCATTGTTAAAAGGTATTAGTCAGGAGAAGGATACAAAAATGTTTCCACAGCATTAGATATATCATGAAACACAGTGAAGACAGTCATCAAAAAGTGGAGAAAATATTGGACAACAGTGATGCTGCAAAAAACTGGACATCCTTCCAAAACTGATGAAAAGACAAGACAAAAAACTGGTCAGGGAGGCTGCCAAGAGACCTACAGCAACACTGAAGGAGCTGCAGGAATTTCTGGCAAGTACTGGTTGTGTACTACATATGACAACAATCTCCCATATGCTCCATATGGCTGGGCTATGGAGTGGGGTTGCAAGACAGAAGACTTTTCTTTTACAGAAAGGCAGCCAGGCTTGGCTAAAATTTGCAAAACAATACATCAAAGCTCCCAAAAGCATGTGGGAAAATGTATTATGGTCTAAGGTTGAACTTTTTGGCCACAATTCCAAAAGGTACGTTTGGCACAAAAACACAATTTGCATCACTAAAAAAAAAATCATCCCCACTGTAAAGCATGGTGGTGTCAGTATCATGCTTTGGGGTTGCTTTTCTTCAGCTGGAACTGGGGCTTTAGTCAAGGTGGAGGGAATTATGAACAGTTCTAAATACCAGTCACTTTTGTTCCAAAACCTACAGGTGTCTGCTAGAAAGCTGAATATAAAGAGGAATTTCACCTTTCAACGTGACAATGACCCCAATCATACATCCAAATCAACAAAAGAATGACTCCGCCAGAAGAAAATTAAAGTTTTGGAATGGCCCAGCCAGAGCCCAGACCTAAATCCAATAGAAAATCTGTGGGGTGACCTGAAGAGTGCTGTGCACAAGAGATGCCCTCACAATCTGACAGATTTGAAGTGCTTTTTCAAGGAATATTGCCAAGTCAAGATGTGTCATGCTGATTGACTCCTACCCAAGAAGACTGAATGCTGTAATTAAATCAAAAGGTGCTTCAACAAAGTATTAGTTTAAGGGTGTGCACACTTATACAACCAGTTTATTGTATTTTTTTTATTTTTTATTTTTTATATTTTCCCCTAACAGATTTGTTTGTTTTTCAATTGCATTGTTCAGTTTATAGTCACATTAAAGGTGGGAAAAGTTTTGAAATGATTTATTGTGGTGTCATTTTTTTATATCACAACAACCTGGCATTTTAACAGGGGTGTGTAAACTTTTTATATCCACTATATATAATATATATGTGTGTGTGTGTGTATATATATATATATATATATATATATATATATATATATATATGTGTGTGTATATATATATATATATATATATATATATATATATATATATATATATATATATATATATATATATATATATATATATATATATATGGGTCTATCTCGGCCCACCAAAATTATGTTTGTTCGAAATGTAATTTTTGGAACCCCATTTTTCCAAAAGTGTATTTATTTGAAAATGCACTTTTGCTAAAAAAACAAGTCAACAAAAAACAGCAGAGGTTGTTGTTGTAGATCTAGGCACAGTGGGGAATAAGGGAATATTTCCTTTTTCCCACTGTAGTGTGATCTCGGAGTTAGAATATATAAGTAGCAGGGGTGTGGGGATGCAGGGGAGCTTGTCCCCTGCATACATGTGTTTAGTGTTGTGTTTTTTTTTGTTTGTTTTGTTTTTTTGTTTTCCTTGATTCATTTTTTTCGTGAAAGTGCATTTTCAGAAAAATGCACTTTCAGAACAACAGGGTCATGAAATTACATTAATTTCGGAAGTCGGGGTAGACCTATATATATATATATATATATATATATATATATATATATATATATATACATATACAGGTATGGCGATAGTGGGCATCCTTGTCTTGCCCCATTAACAATTTCGATTGCAGAGGAAATTTATTTATATACAAGATTGTGTGGGCATTAAAATAGAGAACTGTAATTGAATTGATAAAAGTTTGTGGAAAATCAAAATGTGGCATAACCAAAAATAAAGTCATGGTTTATTTAGTTAAAAGCTTTAGAAATGTCTAGTGCAAGAATGAAAAGTGAGAAATTGTATTTTGTTAATGTATGTTCACAGGTTTGTCTAGCTTGCATAAAACCTGATTGCCATGAGGAAATTACACTGGGTAATATGTTTTTTAATCTGTTGGGTAATATTGAAGCAGATATTTTTATATCTACATTAATAGGTGATAGTTTAGAATTTAACATATTTTTGAAATTGGAATTAGGTTTGGGGATGAAAATTGTTATAGAGTTATTAAGATATAAATTTGAAATACCATTGCCAATTAAATATATACAGTAACATTTTTAGAGATAGTTTGGACAAAAGTTTTATAAAATTCTGCTATGAAACCATCTGATCCAGGAGATTTACCAGGTTTAAGGTTCTTGATCATTTGTAGAATTTCTTGCTGAGTGAATGGTGCTATAAGGAGATTTTGATGACCTTGGCTTATTTAAGGAAATGTTAGGTACGTTAGAAATTGTTTGCATTATTGTGAAGCAAAAGAAAGACTATGTTCACCATATAAGTGTGTGCGTGATATATTTAGACAGATATTTGCATACTCTATCTTGTATGGTACAGTTTTTTATATGAAAATGTAGTTAAGTGAAAGGTCTTGTTAATATATTTAAGTCTTGTTAAGAGTTTAGTGGGAGCTTGTGCACATTCTAAGTACTTAGCTAGGGTTTTCATTTCATAGAATAATTGTTGTGTTGTCTATAATAGGTAAAGTTCTTTCTGAAAATCAGAATCATATTTTGCAGTATTAGAAATGTAGTCTAAAGTTCAAGTTTACAGATCTTATCTTTGGGGGTGGATTATTTTATTTTTATATTTTTTTATAAAAGGAAGCATTGTTTATAAAAATACCACTAATATGTGTTTTGTTGGCAGCCCATTGAGTCTCATTTGGAATCTGAGAGTTATATAAGATGGCTTCTTAAGTAATTTGTCTATTATTAATTTATTGCTTGATATCATCTTTCTGAAATAATTTAGAGTCAAGTTATAATTAGTATTTTTAAATTTACAAGGATAAGACTAATTAATGTTGGGAGTAATTCCAGAGTGGTCCAAAAAGAGCCTAGGTTCTATTTGATAGATAAAGTCAGTTCTTAGAAAGGCATCTGATATAAAAAAGAAATCTAATGGAGCCCATGTCTTATAATGAGGGTAGTAAGTATATTTCAGTAATGAGGTGTTGTCTTTTTGAAAATTGAAAGGGTCAAATTGGTTAAAATCTGTTTTTAAATCTGAAATAGCATTTGAATCCTATGTATTGTATGATTTACTCAGACCTTTTCAGTCAGCTGTGGGATCAATGACAGCATTCCAATTCCCTCCTACTATATAGTAATAGTTAGGGAAGTGGTTTAGTGGATTTGAGTATCATGATAAATCATGCTGCTTAACACAAAGTGCATATATATTGAAAAGTAATATAGGTTTAGCCAAATGTGCATTTTTAATTATTGCATAGCACCATCTCTAAGATTATATCCTTAAAAGAGTTTTTAATAAGAATTGCAATACCAGTATTGTTAAATTTATTACCCGACTAAATAATTTCTTTGAGCCATTTTTTTTTTGCTGAAATTTGGGCCTAATGCTTGGATGTCATATGAGTTTCTTGCACAAAGATGATTTCTGCTTTTGATCTGAAAATTTAATGAAAGAATGTTTCTCTTTTTGTCTGAATTCCTTTAACATTCCATGAATTGATTATCCATGTTTAAATAGTTCAAAATAATGATCTATAGACTTTAAGAATGTATTTAATACATTTTGGTTTTCTTTTTTTTTCTTTTCTCCAATATATTTGATGGGATGGAAAAATAGTAAAATTTAGATATTCATCAAGGCAGACATTACAAAATGGATTTACTAAGGAAAACAAGTAGCACTTTACTCTTCTTGTTAAAAACTTGTGCCTAACCACTACTCTGCAACACCAGGAAGAGGATAGTATTATATAATATAGAAGGCAAATGATAAGGAATTAAAAATAGCACTGACCCTTTATATAGCCTCTATGATTTAACTTATTTACAATAACAAACAAGATAAAAACTCCCTTTAAGTAGGATAAGTGTAACATAGCTACCCTATAAATGTCTATTGCCTAGCCCCCATTTTATAAAGTGCAATTATACATGAAAGTTTGTCTACAAACATTTTAAGATAACATTAGTTATGTAGCTGTTTGTTCATATTTACTTATTTTGTAAGAGTATTGAAACATAATATACTTAAGGGTGAAATACATAACATTTATTTTATAGTACTTTTAACTTTTATGGAGGTACAGTTATTATCATGTACTACAGAAGACTGGTCTGCATATTGTCAAAGAGAGACTTCCTTTGGGAAAAAACAGGAAGTACATTCTGTGGTTAGTGTCAAGTGTAGCAACTGTTGATCCAAAGGATTAACACTCAGGTCAGATAGTAAACATAAAACATTCTTTAAATAATATGGAAAAGTACAATCAACACAGACTGATCTCCCCCTATTTTCACAAAAAAAAAAGAATAATGCACTGGTATATTCTTCACCATTATCTCAATCAGTCAAAGAAACAATTAAAGACATTGGAAAAGGTCTGCGTTGCATCCTTCAGTAACCCAACCATACTGTATATTTAAATCCCTTATGATAAAATATTGGTATAAGAGGGTAACATCTGAAATTTAATCTTTTTGGTGATTAAGAAAGATCAAATTAGTGAAAGTTTTTGTCTATCTTGCTTAATTTGAAGAGAGAGGTCCTGGGCAAAAAGTAATCTTGTTGTTATTCCAATTGAGAACTATTTTTCTTTTTTGCAGCAGCAAGACTTTTGCAAATATCTTGATAATTCATGAGTTTAACATATGTTCTCCTTGGTTTATCTGGCACAGGCGAAGTTCTGAGTGCTTGATGAGCCCCCTCAATAGTAATTGTTAGCTACAGCTTAATTTTGCAAGAGGCTACTGAAGATCTGATGTAGAGTTTTCAGTAATTTTGATTGTTTAGATTTTTCAGATAATACCCTCACTGATATATTGTTGTCTACCTTTGGCTTCCAAGTCCAGGAGTTTTTCTTGTATATCCTGAATATTATATTGGACTGGAAATCTTTCTGGAGTTGTTCAATTTTTATATCATTATCAAGGGGGTTTGCTTCTGTTGTTTCTAATCTATTAGCAATTTGATTGTAGTACTAAATGTCTGAAGTTGCTCAGAGAAGTTGTTGGATGGTGGTTTGTAGTGGCTGAAGTGTTAGTTTTAAATCTTCAAAGATGAAGAGTTGTTCTAGCTTCAGTTTAGTTGTATTTTTCTTTTTTTATCATCTTGTTATCTAGTGGTTCATGCACATTTGGAAACTACCTCTTGCTTTACTGTAGAGAATGCAGACAATTTAGTTTCAGTTGTTTGAGAATCCATATGTTCAATTTTGCTGGATATTTTGTTAGTACAACAGAGTATGTTTAATAGGCTACTCCAATTCTTTCTGTTGATTTTACTACTAATTAATTTAATAGATTCACTTGTTTTTCTTCCTTAGGATGGAATTCTTGATCTGTAGCTTTGGACAGTTCAACTCACCCTTCACAAAAAGGTAAACCCTTTGTGAAATATGTTTAAATATTCACACAAGAAGTGAAGCACTTTAGGTAATTTTAAGAACTTGTTTTTCATATGCTGTGCATAGTAAAATGTTTATAGAAAATATAATTAATTTAGTGCACAGGTAGGCTGCTGCAGTGCTTATAGGACAGCAACCATCTTAGCCTTCTATCACTTTGCATTCTTATTAAAAATAAAACAGAATTCTAGCTGGCGTTGCTTTTTTAAACAAAGATTTATTAAGTTAACATAAGAAATGATCACTTTCACCTTTGTAAAAACTTCATCATATCCAAGTTATATACAGAAAAGTATATATTACTTGTTACTGCTATTTTCCATTTTACAAACCATGCACATTACAATGAAGGTTTTATCCCAAGAGCACTTATATAGATAACATTCAATGACTGTGACTGGAACACTGGCACATACATAGTTAAATAGTTTTCAACTTTATTGTGATTGGTGCTGTTTACCCCTTTTCTAAACAAGTACAAAGTCACAGTTTATCTGGCTATTGGTAAATGTGCTACATATAATGCCAGATAACAATGTAAGCATCTAGTCCTGCAATTTATGTCACTTTAATATAGCATATAATAAAACATGGCAGTGGGAATATGCTGTGATTGAGGGGGGAGGTGAGCAGTGGTTATCAGAACTCAAAAAACAAAGTCTGCTGCTAAAGCACACCTCTCAATCTCTAAGTACAAGAAATTTAGACAAAGCCAAAAATAATGGGGAGGATTAAAGGCCCAAAATCGGGGACAAATTGTAAATGTTGCTTTTGTAAACTTACAAAGTTCCTAGATTAATAAAATTTGAGTTAGCATACATTTGTGAAGGTTATGAAAGCTTAAACAGAAATGTATGTCATTTAGTGAATTCACTCTTCAGTGATTTACCCTAAAAACACAAATTGAAGAACACACCCAAAATATAAGGCAAACATCTGGAGAGTTGAGAGATATGTGCTAAGGCAGAGGTATAATTAAATTTAACAAATGTGTGTGAGTCCAGGAAGTACTTGAAAGAGTCATCTAGTAGAAAAGATAAAAAAATGAAAATGAAAATTGGCTATAGAGATGTAAAATTATAGCTTTAGAAAATGCTTGTGTTATTTTGTCTTAGTAAAAGTTGCTATGTCCTAGTTTCTTTAACTTGTGAATGCAGTCTATAGAGCATATCTGAGTCCAGACTTCCAGTAAGCTTTAAGTCAAATCTGTCATTTGAGTTTTCTCTCTCTATCTCTAACTTTACATTCAGATTGTTGTGTTAAGGGCCCAAATTGAGTCTTTTTCTGACATGGAAAACAACCTTCTCGGTTCCTGCACACCTGGGCATGACCAGACAGAACTTAATTGTCCTTAAGCCTGAAGTCTGAAAGGTATTCGGTCTATCTTGTTTTGAGAGTTTTGTTTTTCAGTGTAAAATACTTTGAATTTTCTGCAGCCTGCCTGGTATATAACAAAGCTACTATTGCAGTTATATGTGTCCATGTAGACCTATTTCTTTTTCAAGTTTGAGCATATAATTCTTTTGGCCATAAATGCACATCATCTGGAGCCTGGGGGTTACAGGGGAAGGCTCCTACCTATACCTCTTTGGATGTAGTAGTTTATTTTTCATTTTCTGCCCATCTAATATTTCTTTCTTTTTTGATAAATGAAGATTGGATGAGGGCCTAGATGATGGAATGGTTTCCCCTTATAATGCTCCAGTCTGTGATAATTTTTCTTTTTATCACATGTAATTCCTTGCAATATGTTAGGTTTGTGCTACTTAAGTTTGTCATTTCCTTCATTGATACTTGGTTGCATGGTCTGTGATGATTTCCTTTGGGATGGGGCAGGGAGTCAACAGAGCTGGATTATTATTTCTTGAGGAGTTTTATGGGTCCCCAGTATTTTGACCTCCACATTCTCAGTGTATCCTCTTTGCAAAAAGTCTTATTGCAGTTGAACTCGGCTGGTGTGAAATCAGTCCTTCTGCCTAGAGACTATGGCTATTCTCAGCCCTTGTGATCTGATGGTGTTTTTCTTAGTAATTTTGGGATGCATGCTGTTATCATGTAAAAGTAGATTCACTCATGTAGGTTTTCTGTACAGGTCATTCTTAAGATTCACTTTGTCATTATAGATGGTTAGGTCCAGGAATACCACCTTAACATAACTAGTGGTTGGAGACGTGTAAAAAGGTCTGTGGTGTTTTCAATACTGAAGAAGACGCCATGCTTCTTCTCCAGGGAGGCATTCCATGTGATAAAGATATTATCAATAAAATGATAGTAAAAATCTACATATTGATAGAATGCTGAGGAAATGATGGTGTTCTCTTCCCATCTGGCCAGGGCTATAAATCTTTGGACAGGTGATCAAAAAAGGTCAGAGATTGTCAGGTGACATTAATTAAATATCTTAAAACCATGGCAGTGTACAACAGGATGTTTTTCATGTGTCACTGGTATGAAACCACATGAACACTTGGGGGGGCGGATGAAGAGAAAGTGGTCAAGGTTAACAAATCAGAAAGAAAATGAAGGTACTATATTTACATTTGGTTGTTTTAAGATAATCAATTACAGCTACCTGATTTTCTCTGACCTTTTCAGTGACCTCAAGTCTAGAGGCTCCAGTTTTGTTCCTTCTTTGGGGCCATTCTTGGTTTGATACAGTCCAGGTTAAAACTTTATGTAAGGAAGCACAGTTTTAATTGTCTCTTCACAACAAAGGTCAGAACCCCTTGGCTTTTTCAAGGAAAAGCATTTCTAATCCATTCTTAGCAGCCCCATTCATTTTTTGCAAAAACTTTGCAATCAGAATTTGACAGCTTTATTTGACTTCTGATAAAAAGTTTTACAACTTAACTGAACAAGAACACAATATATTGAACAGGTTTGCATCTTAAAACCTGATAAGAATGATGGCATTGTCATACCTCTCAACCTCTTAGAGCAAGAAATCTGGACAAAGCCTTGTGGGACAAAGGCCCAAAAATAGGGACAATTTTTAAACATTGCTGTTACAGACTTAGAAAGTTGATAGAATAGCAGGTTTTGCATTAGCACAAATTTTCTGAAGGGTATGAAGACCGAAACTCAAATGTCTGTTATTATTTTCTAACTTCAGTCTTTAATGATTTGCCACTAAATTGCCAGAAAACCACAATTTTATGACAAATGGACCAAAAATATGAGGCAGAAATTTGGACATTCTTGGAAAATCTGTATAGTTGAAAGGTATGGGCATCGTCATTATGGATTTTTATATTTATCCTAAAAAGATGCTCAACTACTTTCATGACTGCAATTTCATTTTAATGACTGCTTCTATTAATGTCAACACTGCCTGTATTAGGATTGAAATTGCATTGAATGATTTACTGTTGGGATATAATTATGTTTCCCTGTTTTTAAAAAAACTTGCATATATCTAATATGGATGGATTGTTTTTTCAAGCATTGGCTACTAGTTTTTTTTTTTTTTTACTTTTTTTTTAGTTCCATAAATGGATATTGAGAACAATTATATTTCCTTTGAGGAGAGTACTATATATAGAACAAAAGAGTAGCCATCGGCAAAGCAGTGGCACCTGTGTTTGCAAATATTGTATTATGTTGTTGGGAGAAGGAGTTTGTGTTTAACTTACCCCACTGGCCTTTTATTCATTTATATTTAAGATATCTGAATGATATCTTTATTATTTGGGCAAGCAATGGTGAGAGACTTGCTCATTTTTTTTTAATTATATTAATGCCACCAATGATTTTTTTTTTAATTTACTGGAATACTTTTGTGAGAAATCCAAGTGTTGCAAATGATATGTCTAAATGAGTGTCATATACCCAACGTAGCTTTATTTTTGATTGTGTGAATGTTAATATTACAAATTATCCTAGGGTTTTAACATCTAGTGGAAACTAAACACCAAAGGGGTAGTGTATATTGTTCTATGTACAATTTTTCCTGCTTTTTATGTAGATAAAACAATAAAGTTGCTTAGGGTTAGGGTTTACCAGCACTACTGATAAAAAACAAGAACCAAAACTCAAGGTGGCAAAAAACTGGGTGAAACAAGCACAAATTACTGGTAATCCACACAAAACCCCCAGTCCAGCACACTGGTCTCAATAAAGGCAAGGAAGACACTACAATCTTAAAAAAGTAAAAAGCTTTTAATATAACTGTAATGGGATCTAAAATCATCCCTTAAGAGAAGAGTCTTATAATTAAAGAATGATTTTAGGTCCCATTACTGTTATATTGTAATATTTAGTTACATTTATACTATGTAGTAGAACGTATACATTTTTGTATATTTTACACATTTTCATATTTTACACTTTCACATAAGTTTTTTTTGAGAGGGGAAGTTGGAAGCACCTAATTGGAATTCTTTTAGTTGAATTTAATTCAATTAGTTCAGGAACCAATGGGTGTGTTGCACTATTTAATTGTTAGTATTATATAATGTCAGCTATTTGTTTTACGAGCATTCTGATCAAGTTCCCTGTGCAGAATGAAAGCGCTTAATGCAGATTGCTTCTTTGTATATTAAATGTTTTTTTTTTTACTTTTTTTAAGATTGGGGTGACTTCCTTGCCTTTATTTGGACCAGTGTGCTGGACTGGGTGTTTTGTGTGGATAACCAGTAATGTGTGGTTTACCAACACTGTTACTCTATTAAAAAGACTGACCTTAGAATGCTTTATATAAACATAGTTTAGAATGTAAATGGTTCCTTGCAACACTAGGCTGGCAGTTAGGAGATGTATTTGTTATATAAAGAACTGTGCTGTTAGATATTTTTGAATGCTTCACAACCACCAGGATTAAGTGAATTTCTTTCTTTCATTAGTTTATTATTCTGCAGGGCAGCCTCTTCATCACTTAATTTTGTTAATTGCATTTAATTTTCTTAATTCATCTGTTTTTTTTTGTATTTATGAATTATTGAGACAAAGTAAAAATTGTACAGTTTTTATAACTTAATGTTTTTATGTGATTCATGCTAGGTTTATACTACATACTATGTTTTAAAAGTTTGTAAGTATTGTTTGATTTTTATTCTTTGAAATTTAAACTTTTGAGCTAGTTAATATTTAAATGAAGTGATGTCAAGTTTTTGTTCTAACCTACTATAAGGAGAATGAAAGCACTTAACCTTTATAATAAACTAGCTTTTTTTTTGCACAGGCCAAGATTTTTTTTATCATTTCTGATTGAAGTGAAAGTAGTTGTTAGAGCATGATGTCTAGCATACTCCCAATAGCTTTAATTTCTCTATGGTTCGCATTGGTCCTTGATCTCATGCACTCTTCAGAGGTATCAAAACAGTTTTTATTGGGAAGAACATTTCTTAGGGTTGCTTAATCAGTCATGACTAGTTTCTCAGGTTATATTTTGATTTCTTTGATTTTTACACACACACACAAACACACATGCATGCAGCATGTGTTAGAGTTAACTGAAACAGCCCCCTTTTAGAAAAAAAATGTTTTAGTTGCACAGATTAGGGTTTTTGGAGTAACAAACAATGTGTGCATAAAGACAATTTGTTCCAGTGTTTACTTGCTTACTGTCAAAGGAGGGATTCCTTGGGAGAATGTGTGTGTGTGTGTGTGTGTGTGTGTGTGTGTGTGTGTGTGTGTGTGTGTGTGTGTGTGTGTGTGTGTATCTGTGTGTATATACCCCATTTTTTCACATGGGGTCAGGATGTCTAATACACACACACACACACACACACGCACACACACATGTATGCATATAATATGAATGATATACATGAGGCGTACATTGCAGAGAATAGCACAGCTGAGAGTATCACACTAATAGGTACAGTGCAGATCACTGACTCTTTATTGTACTTGTTTTAAAAAATGGCCTTTTGCATTTTTGTATATATTATAGCTTAATTTAGATAACAGAACATTTACTTGAGGGTATGTTCTGATATAAAATACTCCTTTCCCTTTTTAAATGTGCTTTTACATTAGCAAAAAGGCCTCCTAATGAAAATGAAATGGCCTTGTGATTGAACCTCATTATACAATCACAAAATATCATAAACACAGACAATTCCAGTTAAGAAAATCACTAAAATAAAGTTTTTTTTTTTTTTTTTTTAATATGGGCAAGCATACTACTTAACTGTCCAGATTTTCACAGAGTATCCTAATTTTTGCTTCATATTTTTGGTTTGGGTCCCATAAAATTTTGGTTTTCTGGAAAATTATTGATAAATCATTGAGGAATGAAGCCAGAAAGTAATGATACACATTTGAATTTCAGACTTTATACCTTTCCAAAAATTCATGCAAATGCAAAACCTGTTATTTTTGTCAACTTTTGTAAGTTTGTAAGAGTATTTAAAATTTGTCCCTATTTGTGGGCCATCACCCCCCCCCCCCCCCATTATTTATGGCTTTATCCATATTTCTTGTTCTAAAAGGTCGAGAGGAATGGGGGAAAACCCCCTACACCACAATGTATGCTACAGCCTCACCTATGATACCTGAATATACCACCTCTGAGATTGTTATATGTCAAGTGGAGGGTAGAAATCAGTGTTAATCTTTATATGAAAATCCCTTTATTAACATATTTGGGATTATAAATAATTTTATCTGCCTGCCTCTCTCTCTCTCTCTCTGTTTTCATCCATCCTTTGACTGGCATAGTTCCACTAGGCTAATGACCTTTTTCATGGTGACATGAAACAGTATTGCTAATAATGTAAAAATTTGACCAAGGCATTGGAGAACTTCCCATACTCTTTACTGTTGTGAGTAGGACCCATTTTGGATGAGCACTTCCTGTTTCTGTTCCAGGCATGGAGGCAGCTCGGATAAACAAGAAAGATAGATGGAGAAATAAGGAGATGATGGAGTAGTAAAAGAAATGAAGGAGAAAGCAAAGATGGAGACCAGAGAATGTGGGCAGGGTTCTGAAGAATTGTGTCAAAGAAACCTGCTTGACAGAGATGAGTCACCATAATGATGGATGAGCACTAAAAAATTAAAAGCACTACACCCTCACAAACTCCCCTTGAGTACCTTGTTCCCCATTGACCCTTTTTTTCAATTATAAAGGAATTACCAATACTATTCTAGCATGTCCAAAGGTCAGTTGTCAATCTCCTCTCCAGTCCAGCTGGTGAGTCTGGGAATCTTGAGGCAATGTTACAACTGCCTCATGTACACAGACAACCCTCTCCTCCTCCCAACAGATTCCAACACATGTGAGAGATGCAACCATATAGCCAAACTGGAGGCTAAGATCTCTCAACTTAGTACTGGCATAACCAGTCAGGAGGAGGAGGAAACCACAATCACTACAATTCCAGTCTCACATAGACCTACCACGACAGCAAACCAAACACATAAACACACAAAAACATACTCGGAGGCTCTAAATAAAAATCTGCCTAAGCAGCAGAGACCTCCAAAGCAGACACCCAAGCAACCGCTACCCCAAAACAAAACACGTGCAACACATAGCTCACAAAGCCAGTGTGCCGAACAGTCACAGCCCTTAAGGCTAAACAACACACCTGATACACTTGTAATAGGTGACTCTATCTTCAGGCACACTAACGTCCCGCTCACCAGGCTGAACAAGGAGAAGGTCACGGTGAGCTGCCTGTCGGGCACTAGTATCTGCCACATAACACAAGCACTCAGGTCACTCCAAGGCAAGTACAAATATGACTCAGTCATTGTCCATGCTGGTGTGAATGACCTGAGACGTACCTCCCTGGACTTCATGAAAAGAGACATAGAGGAGCTCTCTGAGCATGTAGCCCAGGCCGGTATGACCCTGACCTTGAGTAGCATCTTACCCTCACCAAGAATGATACCACAATATGAAGACAAGATGATCAATTTCAACAATTGGCTTAAGTATTGGTGTCATTGAAAGGGGATCCAATGCCTGTCAGCCTGGGATGACATGCTCGACAAGCTACGATGCTTCGCTAGGGACGGCTTGCACCTGTCACACCTGGGCTTTCGGATATTGGCAAAGGCTCTTGCTTCCCCCATAGTGCCTTTTTTAGGCAAGACTCAAAAGACAAACCCACCTCCATAGGTATCACAAGGGATAAGAAACTAAGAGTAATGCTACTCAACGCCAGAAGTCTAAACCTCAAGATGCACGCACTCGAAACTCTTCTTAGCATGGAGAACATCAATATCTGTGCAGTAACAGAAACCTGGTTCAAGGCTCCCGAGAGCACCCCAGCACTACCAGGTTATACCTCATACCATGCTTTTTGGCCCAAAATCTTGGACCGAACCACAAAAGGAGGGGGAGTATCAATATTCGTCAAAGATACCTACACCTCCAAGTTGGTGGCACAGCACAAAGCATCAGAGACTATCCATGTGCAACTAACAGTGGGTAAAATTGCCTTCCAGTTTATAGCCTGCTACAGACCACCCTCCCAAACCCAGGAACCCCTCTCGGTCTTCCTGAGAACACTGAAAAATATGAAGGTCTCTCCAAACACCATTATATTGGGTGACTTCAACTACCCAAACATAGACTGGGAGCATTACTCTAGCTCCAACCCCCTAGCGCAAAGGTTCCTAGAATTTATAAACTCAAATGCTATGGAACAACTTGTTACCACTCCCACAAGAGGGGAAAACATACTGGACCTGATCATCACCAACATGGGGACTCTATGCTCCAGAGTAGAAGTGTATCCCTCACTGGTAAGATCAGACCATAAACTAATCTCACTGGATATTCACATCCGACCTCACCCCCTGCACAGAAAACCACAGTGAAAAACTTCTCTAAAGCAAATTTCACACTTCTCAAAACTGAGGTGGAATCCTTCAAAGCCCCCGAGCCTGTGGAAAATACGGCCCAGACCGCAGAATCCTTTATAAATGCACTCTATGAACACCTTCAGGAATGCATGGATCATGCAATCCCAAATAAAACCAAGACCCAATCCTCCAAAGGCAGACGTCCTGTCTGGTGGACCCCAGCCATAAACAAACTATACAATAGAAGGAGGAAGCTACTACATGATAGAGCAAAATCCTAAAAAGGGAAGGTATCTCTGATCAGTATTAGCAAAAAACTACAGGCACTCATAAAATCGTCTAAGACCAGCTTCGAGAGAAAAATTGCACAGGACACTAAGGATAACCACAAGGTTTTCTTTAGTTATGTTAGGAACCTGGGTGGGAATTCCCAGATATGCTCAGAATTAGTCCAAAATGACAAAAAATACATCGAACCCACAGAAATTGCCAACATCCTAGCTGACAGGTTCAGCGCTAACCCCCCCCCACCAAAAGGGCAAATATCTATCCCAGCAGAGTGCTGCCCCCCTGACATCTCAGATGCTCAGGTAAGAGCCGCCCTCTCCAAAGCAAAAAACACAGCATCAATGGGACCAGACGGTGTCCCAGGCTGCGTCCTACATGAACTCCAAGAAGAGCTAAACCCAAACATAAAACTACTGTTCAATCTCAGCCTTACTACAGGATATGTACCCAAAGAGTGGCGTACAGCAACAGTGGTCCCTCTCCACAAAGGTGGTGCCTTAACAGATCCTGGAAACTATCGCCCCATAAGCCTGACTAGCTTGGTCTGCAAAGCTATGGAAAGGATCATCATAGACCTCATAAATAAAGATATTGGGGACCTACAGACACTGGATCCTACCCAGTTCAGCTTTGTTAAGGGCAGATTCTGCCTCTTAAACCTGGTCGATTTCTTTGAAACAGTCACCAAGGCCATTGACGAGGGGAAGGTGGTCCACACAGCCTACCTGGACCTTGCAAAAGCCTTCGATAAAATACCCCACTCGGGCATTATAGATAAGCTCACCAGCTTAAATATAAACCCCTATGTCACTAGATGGGTTGCAAACTGGCTCAAGGACAGAGCCCACGTGGTTAGAATTGCTGGAGCCATGTCAGACTCCAAATCAGTTACAAGTGGCATCCCACAAGGCTCAGTCCTGGGATCTCTCTTGTTCGGTATATATTTCTCGGAGGTACAGGCCAACACGGAAGGACTGTGGCTGACCAAGTTCGCAGATGACTGCAAACTGGGCACCATAATCGACTCTCCAGCCGACACAAGCATCCTACAAAAGGGCCTCATAGAAACAGACAACTGGTGCCAGAGCCATGGCCTCAAGCCAAATGCCAAATAGTGTATAGTCATCCCCTTTGGCAAAAACAAAGTGCCCACAAATTACCACATAGGTGGTAATCCACTAAGTGCAGAAGAAGTAGTTAGGGACCTGGGGACCCAAGTTGATAGCAATCTCTCATTTGACAACCACGTGGCCAAAGTGGTTAGAAAATTATTTTATATAGCCCACTTAATCTTGAAGGGATTCACATCTAGATCAGGGGAGGTCATTGTGCCTCTTTACTCATCCCTCATCAGGCCCATAATTGAGTACAATGCCCCTTTTGGGATGTACCTTACCAGACACTTGCAGCAACTGGAAAGACCCCAAAAGTACCTCACCAAGAGGATCAAAGGGCTCAAACAGATGCCATATGCTGCCCAGTTAAAGAAACTCCAGCTCTACTCAGTGGCATACCACCTGCTCAGAGGCGATCTGCACCTGACGTATAAAGCCATGTCCAACCCGGAATTAATGGACATGCTGCACCACAGAAATTCCAAATCCCATCGAGCTACGCGCTCGAGAGACTTGAACCTCAGCACTGAAATAAATAGGACATGCTGGAGGGACAGATTCATAACCCAGAGGCTCCCTTCACTCTGGAATAAAATCCCAGTCCAGGTTAGGCAGTGTCCCTCATTGACTCTCTTCAAGAGGAATCTTGATGAGTGGATGGGAGATCGTAGGTTTACCCCGGGTATCACTTCTGTGTCACTGTTAGACAGAGGCACAGTATACTAACCTTGAAAAAGGGCATAGCAAAATTAATTTAAAATGGGTGGCGAAAGCCAAACACACTCTGGCTAGGCTTATAAATGCCCTAGGGCAGATAGCCTAGTATGAACCTATGAACCTATGAACCTCCAGCTGGGAAGGTTGTGGGATGATTTACTTAACGAAATGGTGGCGCTGAGTGAGCCAGAAAATGAAGGAGATGTTTCCTCTGGGGAAATTATGGAGAAAATACAAAAAGAGGATGCAAAGACAATCATGAAGAACAGTGGTGAGATGGAAAAGAAAACATATGGAGAGAAAGTAAAAGGCAAAACTGAAGTAGCAGAAAAGAAGACAGAAGAAATGAGAAATGAAAGTATGTGGTAAGGATTCAAAGTAAAGAAGACAAAGAAATGGACAGGTATGAAGTGTGGGACAATTTAATAGCTCCTTTGGGTGTAAAAGCACATGGGGTAAGAGCATTTATTCTTAACAAAGAGACATTTTGTGACATTATATTTGAGACTATTTTTTTAACTGGAAAATTGTCTTGGACATATGAAAAAAGACTGTAACCTATGGAGTGTTTGTAATAAAAGCATTTAACAGGGAAACAAAAAAAAAGATTCATGTACAGTTTCAAACAGATGTAAAAAGCGATACTTTAAAAGGGCATTTGAAAACTTCATGTAAAGAAGTACTGGGCATTGCAAAAGTTTGACAAAAGGAGTTTATGGACTGGTGGCTAGGATTGCAATATTGTGTTTAAAAATATAAATAGAAACATTATACATATAGCAAGCATGATTAATGTGGTGGGAAATAGGGGAGTTGTATAACACTAAGAACAACCCAAAACATTTTTTTGTGGAAAAGGACATTTGATAAGTAACTGTGACAAAGATAAATATTTGTGGATAAATGGGACATGGTGCAAAAAATGTGAGTTGAAGTGTTATAAATGCAATAAAACTGGACATTTATGGATTGATTGCAAAAATGAAAATAACAGTAAAGAAAAAGAAAAAAAAAAAAAGAAACGAAAATGAACAAAACATTTTAGAAGTAGTAGAAAAGGGAGAAAATTGAGATGAGAAAAAATAATGGAGGACATAAAAGAAGGTTCTGAAATAAGTGATGAAGGCATAAACTAAGAGGTAGTAAAGGGAAAAAAAGAATTATATCGGTAAATGGGCAAAAGAAAAAATAAAGGGATAATTACAAAAAAGAAAAGGAAATGGATGGAAAAGAATATGTACAACTAAAGATTGGGGCTTGATATAATACTTAAGGTGTTTGACTCACAGACACAAGGTACAGCGGTTGATTCTCGCCTTTGGGAAGGACATTGGTTAGACTTAGAATGGGCTTTTAAGAAAGTTAGCCTAGCAATTAGCTATGAACTTAAGAAGCCATGAATCTAAGGAAAAGGAAAAATGAAAATTTTAGAGTACTTTCTGTAAAATGTAAATAGTATTATGAATATGGTAAGAAGAATAGGAATTTTGGAGTGGTGATGGAGATGTAATTATATTAAAAGACAAGATTTTTAACAAATGAAGAAAGATTATAAACAGAGAAACTATGGAGGAGAAAGATAATCTGGAATTTTGGAAATTAGAGATGTTATAGAATAACCATATTCTGTAGAAATTCACTAAAGATATTAGATGTAACTAGAAAAAATGAGAAGATTAAACATTGTAGATTTAAAATGGAAAGAACAAATATATAGAATTATAGCATTATATGCTTATACTAACTGTAAAGGAAGAGAAAGCTTATTTAATCAGATTTTACATTATGTATTAATAAATATGAACATTATAATAACAGGAGACTTTAATTGTGATTTAAGATGCAAGTGTAAAAAGAAAGGAAATGATGTAAGAAAAATGTTAGAAGTCAATAAGATGTGGTAAGATAAAACTTTGGGACAAAAATTCATGGACTTACAAATGGCATGTGTATAGAATAGAAATAGATTATTTTTTAGTATCAGAAGGTTTAGTTATAGGAGAAGGGGAGGTAGTTGAAACAGGATTTTTTGATCATCTTGCAGTATGGTTAGAGATAAAATAAAACAAGGAATATATAAAATAGACAAAGGAATAGAAAGGATAAATGAGAAAGCATGGAATGAAGAAGGAAAGAGATTAGTAATACAGTTATGGAAAGATCATATTACTATGAGAACATTTTATAAACGGTCTGAATGGTGGATGATATTTCAGGAAAAATATAAAAAATGTTTTTTTTGCAGTGGCAATAATATGTGAGAAAAGTAGAGAAAGAACAATATAAAAGAATATATAATGAATTCAAAGGTTTAGAACATAATGATAGAAAGCACTTACAAAATGAATTAGATGAAAGAAATAAACAATACAAGAATTATTATATAAGAAAATATATATTTTTAGAAGATAAAAGTAGTAGTATCAAGTTACTTAAACAGATTAGTAAAATAAGATGGTAGTGTAATGATAGAAATAAAAAAATGTAAAAGAAGTAATAGAAATAGCTCATGAAAAGATTATAGGGGGATTTTATAAAGCCTACACATTTAGTTCCATGTAGGCATCATGCTGCACTGCAAATATGGCTGTGAACATTTTTAGATTCAGTAAGCACTGATGAGTGATGTGCCAACACGGAAACTTCTGTGACATGCAAATCACCTCATAAGCAGGTGAAGCCCATGCAAATGAGACAGGTAGAGTGATTCAGCAAGCAGATAGACAGCTCTGCAGACCCAGTGTCAGTGTCCATATTTTACCATGTACAGGAAAGTAGACAGAGAAAAGGGCCTGTAAAAATGTAGATAGATGGACAGGAATGGCATACCACATACAGATATGAGTGAAACTATCATTCGTGTGTCTGAAAAATTAAAGGAAATAAGTTAAATTAAATGTATTGTTTATTTAATAATCTAGGCATGTTTGCACGCCATGCCACAATGTGCAAATATGCTTTTTAAAAAAATTAAAAAATTGGAAAAAACAATTAATATTATGTGACAGAAATGTATTATAGGACCCTGAGTGTAGTATCTGTAATGATTGATTGGTGCTGTTGCTAATGTGGTAGGGCTTTGAAGCATGTAGTTACAGGCTGTGAGCATGGATCCCTATGAAAATGAGGTGGAGTTACTGTATAGCATAAAGGGGTAATCATGTCTGCATAGCCACTTCATGTAGGCAGAGAACTATATTGGTGTTTACAGAGGAGGTAGCTGACATCAGGGGATGGTGTGTCCAATATCTTCTAAACTTATTTCAGCTTAGTTGCACTTGTTTGTGCAGTACGCCACTGTACTAAGCGTGCCCTTTTAGAGGGGTGTGGTGCACTAACTTCTAAGCTTTGTTTAGCTTAGGGGAGTGTGTTTGCACAGCACACTGCTATGCTGAGTGTGGAAATCTCAGGAGGTGTACTTATTAAGTGCTAAGCTTTGTTTACCTACAGGGCATGCATTTGCGCAATGTGCCACACTGCTGAGTGTATCTAAAAGCCAATGACATATTAATTAGTTTTGTCCCCTGTTTAACTTAAGCTATGGCCATTGAATGATATTAATGATATACTAGACAGGTGCAATGCATCATAGGTAGCCAATCACAAAATCACCTACAGCAGAGCACTATAAAGTATGCATGCTCTCTACAATCTGATTCTTCCCCCATACTCTGTACCACTGGAGTATAGACATGGGAATTTTAACTGAAAGAATGCTAGGGGCTGCTGCAGGTCTGCTACATCTGTATGTGCTAGATGCTGAAGTCAGTGCTGCTGCTGCTAACAATAAGCCTAGACAGAGAAGCCCAACGTAACCTTCCAGGGGCTACATGAGTGGGAGAATGTAGAGTGCTACAGGGTGGACAGGGACATACTACAGTAATTCACTGAGCTCTGCTGCCCTGAACTCAGACCCAGACCCAACAGAAGGGAACCCATCCCAGTGGAAACAAAGCCATGAGGATACTAGCTACAGGTACCTTCTAAAGACCAACTTGGGACATAATGGGGATCTCAAAGGCATCAGCAACCGGGGTACTCCACCAGTTCCTGGATACTGGGCTACCACATGCCAGTGAGCACATTGCTCTTCCTTTCACCCCTGAGGTGAGGGCCAGCAATATCCAACACTTCTACCATGTAGTACACCACTCTGAGGTACTGGGTGCCATATATTGCATTCATGAACATATCAAGTCACCACCTGGTGATGAGGATAGAATATATGTCAACCACAAAGGGTACCACTCCACCAGCTACCAGGTCATGTGCAATTCCCAGGGCATTATCATGAGTGTGCGCTGGCATTCCTGGCAGTTATCACGACTCACATATCTGGCATAATTTACAGCTGTACCAGATGTTTGCTAAGGGGGGCATCCCACATGGCCATTTACTGGGGGATGCTAACTACGTACTGGAACAGTGGATGATGACGCCCATCAGAAATGCACACACACACCCATGGAAGAATGCCATAATGAGGCACATGCACAAACTAGGAACATCATAGAGCATGTGTTTGGGCTTCTGAAGTCATGGTTCCAGTGCCTCAATATATCTAGTGGAATCCTGCAGTACACTCCAGCCACATGTGCACAGATAATCACAGTATGTGCCATGCTACAGAATATGATCCTGCTGAAACAGCAGCAGCAGGATCAGCAAAGGGAAGGAATACACAGCCTCCCACCAGTGCCTAGGTCACTGCAGCCATGCTCACAGGAGGACTGGGAGAAGGAGCCCCCCTGATGATGTCCCTGTAGGTAGAGGTAGGCGTGCTCAGTATGCCCTAGCTTTGGCTAAGAGACAACATGTAGCACATTCATTGACTGACAACCTAGGGCCCAAGGGACTGACACCTTACTCCTACTCACATACATATAGTAAAATTGTTGATGCCAGGCAACCCACATAACCTGTACCTATCCATGTAATAGCTGTGTACTGCTTGCATCACACAGAGTCAGCCCTGAACTACAGTTTTGTCAACTGCTACATTCGCAAGGTAAGTCTCTAACCTGCACACTACTTGTCAGGATTAATATCATATGATATCGTATGTATGGATCTGCTGCATTTATACAAAGTAATATAGTGGGCTATCTGGACAGCTGTAACATTCACATGGGACTACAGATACCCAGTCTAATAGTATGTGCCCTGTAATAATCAATCACTAGGCCTCATGGTTGGAATATTCACTACATCAGTCAAGGGAGATGTTAAACAGTAGGGTCACATGATATTTGGACTACTGTCCATTCCAGAAGATCATGTGCTGTTGTTCCCCAACCCCCAACACAGCAGTGTTCCCATATAACTACTTTAACAGTGATGTCCCCACAAATTATCACATTAATAATAAGGTCCTAAGCATGCAATCAGTCGTGAGGGAGTTCGGAACCCAGATTGATAGCAAACTGACTTTTGACCACCATATTGCCTCTGTCATTTCATAAGTACTGACACTCACACTGGGCATGCCCAAACACTTAGTTAAAATGAGTGCAGTTCTGTTGCCCCATCATCAGATTGACCTGTTATGTATAGATATGTCTATACATACAGATATATACGTATAAATATCCATTTGTCGCTATCTCTCGCTCTCACATACATGGTATATCTATCGCTATGTAGTGTCAAATAAATATATACTAATACATATATATATATATATATATATATATATATATATATATATATAGTTATATTTATCACAATGATACATGGACTCTCCCCATATATCTACATAACACATATACATATCATACACACATACAGCTATATTTATATATATATATATATATATATATATATATATATATATATATATATAGATATAGATATATATATATATATATATATATATATATATATATACATCCCTGTTAATTACATAAATGTGTATGTGAATGTTTGTATTCTCCTACATGCCCTAATAATGTTGAGTAAATCTGCACTATCACACATCTAAACTGTTGCTCAAAGGATCCAAACTAAGGGTGCAACAGGACATAATTCCCTTACCTACAGACCCTTGTGCCTGCTGGTTGTCACTATGTAGAGACAAGCAGGTGAGCAGGTGGTGTAATATACAAAGTTGCCAATGCATGCATGGACAGGGCACATTGCTCCTGCCCAAAGGTTTGCCTAACTGTAAGCAGCCACATATGGCCATACTGGTAACTGCACACACATAACTAGGATAATAACAGTTATCCCACTACTAGGGTACTAGATGCAGATAACAGTATGAAGCAATATCACTCTGCAGGCCACAGATGCTGTTCAATACAAGTATAGCGTAATGCGAAAGTACTGTGTCTTCAATCACATATAAAACAGACTTAACCTGTGGGGCATGCAATAAGTACTGTGATCTATAGTGAATAAGAATAGATAGCTAGGGATTCGAATCTCACTCCAGGCTACTTGGTGCATGCACGCACATGTATGCACGCATGCGTGTGTGTGAGTGTGTGTGTGTGTGTGTGTGTGTGTGTGTGTGTGTGTGTGTGTGTGTGTGTGTGTGTGTGTGTGTGTGTGTGTTTGTGTGTGCATGTCTGTATATCTCCTGCAGAACAACTGACATGCCCTCATGGGCTATCCACCTGCAATGGGTATGTACTTTTTGGCCCTGTAACTTGCTGCTGGCTCTCAAACTGCCCTCTTCTACAAGGCCTGATGATGTCATCCACCTTAAGACTACCAGCTGACAGTCTAATATCAGACTTAAGCTGTGGCCTGTGCAATATATACTGTGATCTATAGTGTGTAAGAGTAGATAGGTAGGGATTCCAGGATACTTGGTGCTCATGTGTGTGTCTGTGTATACCCCTGCAAAACAACTGCCATGGCATCGACTATCTACCTGCAATGGTTATGCACTTTTTGGTCCTGTAACTTGCTGCTGGCTTCCAGACTGCCCTCTTCTACAAGGCCTGATAATGTCATCCACATCACCAAATGTCCATTGCTCTCAGATATTGGCATGCCGAGGGAAGAGTACTTGGAGGTTATGAGTATGTCACTTACAGGTGACTGTGGCCTCAGCTGTGCCATATGATTCCTGCTGTACTACTGTAGAGACATGGTAATCTGAGACACATTAGGTGTACACCTGTGTGGCCAGGTCTGTGTGCCCAGTTCACTCACTCCTGAGTATGTACATTGCATGTTGCAACTGATGTGCTACTTACCTGGTACATAGGTCTAACTGATGGAAATGATACTACATATATATTTGCATGGTGTTTATGGCCATTAGTATGGCCATAGGCATGTGTTCTCAATACCCTCTTGTAGGATAGTGACATACCACATAGAATCTGAGTGCTCATAATTTGCAGGCATTAGCCAACATTGTTAGCCATACTCATCAGTAGTCACATGTATTGTGGTTGAATGGATTCCAAGCAGTAGAGGACCAAGGACTGCTCCCTGTTGAACACTGCTGCGTACAGATTAGCTATTGGAGGCAGATATCCCTATGTTGCATATGTGTGCCAGCAATGAGCCACTTAGTGACTCCTACAATGACAGTATTGCGGATTCCTAAATGGGTGCTTTGTAAATGTTGCCTGAGCAGGGGATATAGTCAGATGGCTTGGCTCAGTCTAAGGGGTTGTATGCCCTGATATACCCTCACCCAGGTCCATGGTGACTGCCTTGGTAATGTCCACCATGTGTAACAGTCATGCTCCCCCTGTCACACATCCAAACTGTGTACAGACAACTGTGTGTAGAACACATATATGAGTGCTGATCAGCTCCATGATGATTGCCCCCGTGGGCATGCAGATATGGATACTCAGACAAAGAGGTGTATAGTTATGTTAGTCAGTTATGTTAGTCAGTGGATGCACCACCTCTGTGCAAGGGTATAACAGTTGCTACTATCCTCTTAGCGGGTGTGCAGCAAGTAGTGTTGGTTTGATTGCAAGTATTTCCCAATAGTGTTAGTCATCCTTGTCAGATCACATGTGGGATGCAGCCTGGAATAGTAGCATGTGCAATAGATGCTGGGTATCTTCCAGTGAGAGGCCAGTTACAAACTGCTCTATAAATATGGAAGGTATGGGACAGGTTGTAGGAATGTCATGTGTCACATGTGGTGGGGACAAGGGAGTGTAGTTGATGCAGACACAGTGTGAGCATACAGGTTAGGTATGAGTACAGACCCGTCATATGTGGCATCATTATGTATGAAGTCACCAACAATCTGGGCATGTATTTTGAGGTCACATATGTAACTACACTGTGGGTTGTGGTTCTGCTTTGTGTGGGTGGCCACTTTTGACACTTAACATGTCTACACAACATCATAACAACACTATGTGCTTCTTTTAGCTGAGGAGGTAGTGCCTCCTTGTTAGGGGGGCACCCTCATCCCAACTGTCACACAGCACTGTCCACCTGTTGTTATAAAGCCTGCTAATGGCAGTTGTCCACATGTCAGGTTTGGTGAGCCATGATGAACCTGTGTCACTCCTGTCACATACAGCTGAGTGCATGCAGTTGTAATGCTGCTGACATAATGCATGGGTGTAGAGCTCTGCATACTTACCTGTCCCATCTGAATGGGAAGGTGCAGTCACACTATATCACCCATCCCACAGGAGGTAATAAATGGCTATCTTGACATATATGGGGGGTGGGGCTACATGCCAGTGGTACTAAGGAGAATGATCTGTGGCTAGATCCCACCAGGGGGGACCTCACATTGGGGGGCTATACTGGTCATTCATACTGGCAAACACATGAATGCACTATGTTGATTCCCCATGTGGGGATGTCACAGCACTGCTGCAGGGCATTGTAGGTAAGGACCTGAACCATCCTTTGGGCAAGTGAGCTGCAGCACGACTAAGTAACACAGTGCGTACGTATTAGATTTCCCTAAAGTGTTTGTCTGTGCTTTGTACAGAAACCTTGCAAGATTCTCTTCTTGCAGCATGCTGGAAGTAACTGCAATACTTACTTGCACACAGGGCAACTAGCATGTAGTGCCAAGTGGTGTCCCCAGATCTCTGAGTCATGTCACCTGAAATGCCATGATAGGAGTTAGCATGGATATAAGCACTGACAATGTCATTTATCTAGTTACACTGGACCAAACACTGTTACTTTTGCTCAAGGCCAGATCATGCCTTCCGACTGTAACTGGCAGAGCCCATTGACTGTTATTCTATGTAATGCATGTCGGACATATGACTCACTCCATCAACCAAGGCCTTGCTGGAAACTGTGTACCTCATGTGCAGAGTGTTATGTCAGCTGGTGGACAGGCAAGTGTCTGACAGTCATGGTCTGGGAAGACAGTGTTGGGAGACCTACTCCGCAATGACGCCAGCCACCAGTGGAGTTTACCATCCTCCATTATTGGCATACCCCATCTACCTATTCCCTCTCTGCAGTCACAGCCACTGTCTGTGACCTCTGACTGAGTACATTATCAGGTGACTGCATATTGGGAGCTGTCACAGAATCCCACACAGAACCAAAAGTTATCCAGGATAGCTTAAGACACAGTCAGTTGTACTCTGAGCCACTGACAAAGACTAACTGCCAACAACTGCACAATACTATTCTGTGGGAAATCTTCCACCCCTGCAAAATATTGTAGTGTCTGCACACTGCACATGTTGAGCCATTACACATGGGGTTATGGACACAGAGAGTAATGTAGCCTTTGACTGTCACCGGTTAGTAAGGTGTGGGGATGCATTCACTGTTGTACAACCTATACTGACAGGTTTGGGATGTACATTCCAGACTGTCAGTGCTATACTGAATGTGGCAGTCATCACACCTATCATTGTGTGCAGTGGCACCCATATTATGTCACTACACAGGCATATCGTACAACTGTAGTAGCCACACAGGTTCCATGGTACACCAATACACAGTGTAGATAACCTGTCCTGTGGAGGCCGTGTCACGACTGTACATGTGTAGTCTGTCACCTAAATGCTTTGGAGGGGATGTGTATGGCTGCATACAGGGAGGTGTCAGATCCCACTGTGTACCTCCCACCTATCCATGAGAAGACTAACATATCTCACCTCTTCTACATGCCTACAGCATCACTGTGGTATACATAGTACATGCTGGAGAGAATGGTATGTAGCACAGACAGTACACCTTACATGAAACAAGCCCCTCCATGCATGTGAAGCATACATCTGCTGTGACACAGCATGTGCAGGTTACAAAATGGGATGTAGAACATGCCATTCATAACTGGTGTCGGGCAACTGTCTGTACTGGACACAGATTATTTGTAGATAGGTCATCTCCATCAGGACAGCTTGTAGATGTGTGTATTCCCAAAACCCCGGTGACATTTATCAAAGGTAGCAGACCTATTCACAGATTAGGGATGCACGAGTACATTGAATGCTGCCATTGTCCTTGTTAGCCTGTTATACACATATGAACCTATGTTGCCAAGCACTTATAGTGCTGTACCTTGGTGAAGGTATATTTGTGCTGTGCTGACATGCCATCCTGTGCTGCTTTATTGCAGCGGTGTATCCATAGGTTATCCCAGCAGATTGCTGAAACAGAAACATAAAAAGCTCCATGTTACACCTGTCATTGTGTAATTATACAGCCATTACAACATCATACAACATAAGGTACACAAAAATATGTGGCGTAGTCATGACAAATGTTAGCATAAAGTATCTATCATCAACCACCACATGTGGCATGGCAAAACAACACTACATTACACAAGTACATGTTAACTAATATAGTCACCCTATGCATCAGATACACTGCTTCATTTCCCTGCATTGATGGTGAGGATGACAGGGATGTGGCACAGGTGTCATCACTTGCACAGGGTGTTGTGCAGGGGTGCATGGGGCATAGGCTGACCCAAACGGTTGACAGCATGTGTGTGAGTCAGGAAGGGAAGCAGGTAAGATGGGCCATGGAAAGGTGCTGTGTGTGTCTGTAGATGACCTACATTTGACAGTGGTGTGTGAGTGTGTACATGTACACAGTCAAGCTCAGTGCTAGCCTTACATCTCTGTGTGTTGGACAGCTTTGGACCATACATGATAGAGTTGACAGTTCACCATCTCCAGCCCCGAACATGGGAACTAGCTCTGCCAGGAGTTGCACTGGCACCTCTGTGCCCAAAGTCAGAAGCAGTGCTAGTACCTGATGGTGACTGCTGTCTGCTGGAACCATGTCCCCTACGGGAATGCCCCAGGACCACGAGCCCATGGCCTGCCATGTCATGGTGTGGACAGTACAGTCCTCTCTGTAGCATTGGATGTACTGCCACTACAGGAGCGTGATTGTGCACAGCCACATGGATTCTCAGCAGATGGGGTTGCTGACCTACATCCATGAGTCTAAAGCTCAACTCCAGCCACACGTTCCAGCACAGACAATGTGCAGTCCAAGAATGACACTGTCTCGGCCCACCTTCTGTCCACTGCATCAGTCAACCAATCCAGGGTGTCCCCAGTGCGGTGGAGGCATTCATGGATGTCAGACTGTGCTGCATCCATAACCCTAAGCATATGTCTGGTGTTCCATTCCGAATGTGCCTGTGCCTCCATGGGGGCCCGAAACATGTGCTGACTGACCCATGATGTGACACTTACAACAGGTGGTGGACAGACAGCAGGTCTCCTACAAGCACCCCTGTCAAAGCTCACATGTAGGACCTCACCAAGTGTCTGGCTATGGCCAGTGTCTACACTCACTGGACCCATAGTTGCCACACTTTTGTCTTCAATGTCCCCACCCTCTGACTGTCCAATATCTGTGGCTTCCGGGACTAATTATGTGTGGGCATACTGACTGTGTGCAGTGACAATGGAGGCAGAAGAGGGATGTCTACCTCTGGGACAGATTCAGCCCCCGACACCCCCACCTGTGCCTAACTGTGGCAACCAGCATCATCACCAGAGTCTGAAGAGACACTGACAGCAGGTTGTGTAGAGGACAGACCCCCCCCCGTCACCTGTGATAAGAAAGAAAAAAGTAATACATGAATACCTGCACTATTGTGTATGAAAAATCCATTAATACTCATAATAACAAAGACCCACAACTGGAGTAGTGGTCAAATATTTTTCTTCTCTGCTTACGTCCAAACAAGACTTCCTCAGAACAAAATGCGCATTCACCTCAAGACCTTTATAACAGTCACTTCATGTAAAGCAAGTAAAACTTGACCAGTAAAATTTACCTTTTAATTAATCAATATGAAACTATACTTGATAAAACAATGTATAAAAACCCAGTACACCTATCTTAACAAATATATTGAAATACACGTTCCACTGCCTAATTTATTTGTCTTTCAACCTTTTGATTTTTAAAAGGCATTTTAGAGTAATTGCCTCATTTAAACTAGGTGGCTTATCTGCTCTTAACTGTCACTGCCAAAGTATTTTATTTTGAATAACTATACTGGCGAAGGCATGCCTGAAGGCAGGAAGATAGGAGGAAGGTTAGGAGTGTAGCAGTGAGGGTAGGAACTTTGAATGTTGGCAGTATGACTGGTATAGGAAGAGAGCTAGCTGATATGATGGAGAGAAGGAAGGTTGATAGATTGTGTGTGCAAGAGACCAGGTGGAAGGGAAGTAAGGCCAGGTGTTTCGGAAACGGGTTCAAATTGTTCTATCATGGTGTGGATGGCAGGAGAAATGGGGTAGGGGTTATACTAAAGGAACAATATGCCAAGAGTGTTTTAGACGTGAAGAGAGTGTCTGACCGAGTGATGTTTATGAAGCTCGAAATTGATGGTGTAATGATGAATGTTGTTAGTGCATATGCTCCACAAGTTGGGTGTGCGATGGAAGAGAAAGAGAAATTTTGGAGTGAGTTGGATGAAGTTGTGGTGAGTGTACCCAAGGGTGAGAGACTAGTGATTGGAGCGGACTTTAATGGGCATGTTGGTGATGTGAACAGAGGGGATGAGGAAGTGATGGGTAGGTATAGTGCTAAGGAGAGGAATGCAGAAGGTCAGATGATTGTGGATTTTGCGAAAAGGATGGACATGGCTGTGGTGAATACGTATTTTAAGAAGAGGGTGGAGCATAGGGTGACGTACAAGAGTGGAGGAAGATGCTCACAGGTTGATTATATATTATGTAGGAGGGCCAGTCTGAAGGAGATTGGAGACTGTAAAGTGGTGGCAGGGGAAAGTTTAGTTAAGCAGCATAGAATGGTGGTATGTAGAATGAAGTTGGTGATCAAGAAGAGGAGGAGGAGTGTGAAAGCTGTGCCAAGGATTAAATGGTGGAAGTTAAAAAAGGGTGATTGTGAAGTGGAGTTTAGAGAAGAGTTAATACAGGCACTGGGAGGCAGTGGAGAGTTACCGAATAGCTGGGTAACTACAGCAGAACTAGTAAGGGTGACTGCTAGAAAGGTGCTTGGTGTGACATCTGGACAGAGGAAGGAGGACAAGGAGACCTGGTGGTGGAATGAGGAAGTACAGGAGAGTATACAGAGGAAGAGGCTGGCGAAGAAGAAGTGGGATTGTCAAAGAGATGAAGAAAGTAGACATGAGTATAAGGAGATGAGGCATCGCAAAGAGAGAGGTGGCGAAAGCTAAGGATAGGGCATATGGAGAGTTGTACGAGAGATTGGACACTAAAGAGGGAGAAAATGACCTGTACCGATTAGCTAGACAGAGGGACAGAGCTGGGAAAGATGTGCAGCATGTAAGGGTGATAAAGGATAGTGAGGGAAAGGTACTCACAAGAGAGGAGAGTGTGTTGAGTAGATGGAAAGAGTATTTTGAGAGGCTGATGAATGAAGAGAATGAGAGAGAGAGAAGGTTGGATGATGTGGGGATAGTGAATCAGGAAGTGAAACAGATTAGCAAGGAGGAAGTAAGGGCAGCTATGAAGAGGATGAAGAATGGAAAGGCTGTTGGCCCACATGACATACCAATGGAAGCATGGAGGTGCTTAGGAGAAATGGCAGTGGAATTTCTAACTAGATTGTTTAATGAAATTTTGGAAAGTCAGAGGATGCCTGAGGAGTGGAGAAAAAGTGTTTTGGTACCTATCTTTAAGAATAAGGGTGATGTGCAGAGCTGCAGTAACTACAGAGGGATAAAACTGATTAGTCACAGCTTGAAGTTATGGGAAAGAGTAGTGGAAGCAAGGTTAAGAAGGGAGGTCATGATTAGTGATCAGCAGTATGGTTTCATGCCAGGAAAGAGCACTACAGATGCAATGTTTGCTCTGAGAGTGTTGATGGAGAAATACAGAGAAGGTCAGAAGGAGTTGCATTGTGTCTTTGTAGACTTGGAGAAAGCATATGACAGGGTTCCTAGAGAAGAGTTGTGGTATTGTATGAGGAAGTCGGGAGTGGCAGAGAAGTACATAAGAGTGGTACAGGATATGTACGAGGGTAGTGTGACAGTGGTGAGGACTGCAGTGGGAGTGACAGATCCGTTTAAGGTGGAGGTGGGATTACATCAAGGATCAGCTCTGAGTCCTTTCTTATTTGCAGTGGTGATGGACAGGTTGACAGATGAGATCAGACAGGAGGCCCCGTGGACTATGATGTTTGCAGATGACATTGTGATCTGTAGTGAGAGTAGGAATCAGGTTGAGGAGACTCTGGAGAGGTGGAGATATGCTCTAGAGAGCAGAGGAATGAGGGTCAGCAGGGCTAAGACAGAATATATGTGTGTAAATGAGAGGGAGGGTAGAGGAATGGTGAGGATGCAGGGAGTAGAGTTGGTAAAGGTGGACAAGTTCAAGTACTTGGGATCAACAGTTCAGAGTAATGGTGAATGTGGAAGAGAGGTGAAGACAAGAGTACATGCAGGGTGGAATGGGTGGAGAAGAGTGTCAGGAGTGATTTGTGACAGACGGGTATCAGTAAGAGTGAAAGGGAAGGTCTACAAGAGTGTAGTGAGACCAGCTATGTTATATGGGTTGGAGACAGTGGCATTGACAAAAAGGCAGGAGTCAGTGCTGGATGTGGCAGAGTTAAAGATGTTAAGATTTGCAATCGGTGTGACTAGGATGGATAGGATTAGGAATCGGTATATTAGAGGGTCAGCTCATGTTGGACAGTTTGGAGACAAAGCAAGAGATACAAGATTGCATTGGTTTGGACATGTGCTGAGGAGGGATGATGGGTATATTGGGAAAAAGATGCTAAGGATGGAGCTGCCAGGTAAGAGGAATAGATGAAGGCCTAAGATAAGGTTTATGGACGTGGTGAGAGAGGACATGCAGGCGGTTGGTGTGACAGAGCAAGATGCAGAGGATAGGAAGAAATGGAAAGAGATGATCCGCTGTGGCGACCCCTAATGGGAAAAGCCGAAAGAGAATGATGATACTCCTGTGATTACCCCCTCTAAGATCCTTAGGTACCTCTTCCAAACTGGAAAATAAAAACATTCTACTCTGTTTACACAAAAAAGTATGTTTAAATAGGACATTATTCTGGCCCTTAACTTTAATAGAATATAAATGTTCCTTAACAAAACAGTGTCATGCTTACCAGGAGAAGGACCACAGCCTTGGCCAATACATGACGGACCTGTGAAAAGTTGAGGGTGAAGTAATGTCAGTATCAACACATGTTGCACACAACAAGGTAATATGTCCATATGTCTCACATTTACAGTAGCTACTGTGTTACTTGTTGTATTGGTCACATTCTGAGTATGAGAGTACAATTGAGGTTAAACCCTACCCCTCCCCAAGAACAAAGACCTGACACCCATGTAAAAGTATGTACAGCCTGATATACTGACTGCTACAGTATTACAATGCTAATAACAGTAAGCTGGCAATGTTTTACAACAGCACCCTCCCAGTCGTTTCACACAGGAATGAGCATGGCCAGAGTGATTAACATGCCTAGTTATTGTGATGTACTGTACAAATGATGCATGATTGACATATTGTGCAGATTTGTCAGTGATATCAAAGTAGTGCAATCTCGGACTTGGTATATTTAAGTAGCAGGGGGGGTGCAGGGGGGCTTCCCCCCTGCAAAAAGTGAAGGGAAAAAAATCATATTTTACCATAAATAAGACCATTATAAGTCCATGTGCTGGGTCTTGAGCAGGGTTTGGTAAGGAACTTGCTACTGTGCATCAGGGGGAACTGTTGTAAAATATCACTAGTAAACCTACCTGCATGCTCTTCTACTCTGGAAAGTGTGGCACCCACCTCCACAACATATGATGTGATGGATGCCTGTGAGCTGTCATCTGTGCCTAGGTTTGCCAGGAATTCCTCAGTGAAAGAGAATGGTTGCTCCAGTACAAGCCCTCCACCATTGACAGCATGATCCCTGGCTACCTCTGCTGCCCTTCATTGTGCAGCATTGATCATGTCCATTGCATGGTGTTGAACTTGCTCATATGTCCTTCCCTGATGGCTCATGCCATTCACATCACTGACAAGGTCTGCCCACAATGCAGCCCACTGTTCCCTGTTTTGCCTCCCCCTGGACAGTAGGATGTAATGATGTTGCCTTAGTCCTTCCAGTATAATTTCATTTTCCTCATCAGAGAAGTGTACATGGCATCTAGGGTACATGATTCCTGAAAGACAACAAAGGGGGAACACATTACAGGATCCCATACATGGAAGTACAGTATGTAGAGATAAAGCAAGGACAAAATGGCTGGCACTATCCACTGCTTGCTCACACATGTCATACTCCACAGTGTGCAAGCATACTAAGTGTGTGGCTACAACTGAGATAGTAACAATAGTCAGGTATTCCCTTGTGTGCCATGACAGATACTGCTGTATGATCATACACCCAACACTCGGGTCTACTGTGGTGTGTCCCCTACTGACAACTCCCCAATAATACATCATAGGAACAGTGCCACACAATTAGCAGTGTGCTATTGCAACCACTATAAAGGGCCATAACAATGAGACCAGTGTGCTACAATGACAACAGACAATGCACCCTTGATGCATATGTTTAAGTCAGCAGGAGATCAATGATATGTCATTATCACAAGTCTAAGACATGCTTCATGCTGCAATCCCTACTCTTCATAAGTCTATTCACCCATTTGCTTCCTGTTGTACACAAAATCAGTTACATAGCTGATGGGTACTAACATTGGGTGGCGAGACGCCAGGGTACTTCTATGGGCTAGGCTTGTAAAGGCACCAGGGCCATTAGCCAAGTACACACCTATGAACCTATGAACCTATGGAATGCAGTACTCCTCTGCTGATATGTGGTGATAATAAAGTTTTCACAAAGGCATGCTCTGTGTGAGGAAAGTCTCATACAGAATGGTTACCCATATCCAGCTGCTTGCCTTTTAAACATGCTTCTCATCAGCAGGTGATTGCCTCTAAACCAATCTGTGGGTCAGAAATGCTAATTCCAGCCAACACAGCCAATGACATGCAACCACTGTATAATATATAAGGCCTTTGTGTAGATTAGGGCCCCTTTCTGATATGTTGTGCTGGACATTACCTGGGTGGGGAGACTGCATGATCACAGAGGGTAGGTCTGTAGCAGAAACCTTTACATAGAGATGTGTGTGCTGCAGGCTACAGCTGCTGCTGCAGGTAATAGACATAGACAGAGAGTGTAAACACTTTGGAGGACAAGTTGTAGGAGTAACTGTGGGAGCTGTGTCAGCCTTGTTGTAGAGGCAGAGCCAGAGTGAGGCTACCCTTTCCACTCAAATTAAGGTATGTATTTAAGGTTAGTATGTTAGTTAATGGTATCACTAACAGAGTACTAGGAAATATGTTTGGTGTGTCCTTGAGTAAGATGGGTTATAAATATAAGAATAGCTCCACAATTTGGGCAACTGGCAGGTCATGTGTTACAGTTTGGTAGTAATTTGCAGTGTGTAGGCAGGCTTTGTTGCAAGCAGGGACTTTCAATGTATATGTTAGCTGCACAGCTGTGATAATCTGCACAGTGACTTTGCAAGGATTGTGTGGTATACTCTGATATTAGCGGCCCTCATTTGCAATACTTTCATTGACATTCTCTGTGAATGCATATTAATGCATGATGTGGCACTTTATGAACATATAGCCAAGTACACACCTATGAACCTATGAACCTATGGAATGCAGTACTCCTCTGCTGATATGTGGTGATAATAAAGTTTTCACAAAGGCGTGCTCTGTGTGAGGAATATGTGAAGTGTCTTCCTACCTGTAGACCTGTGACTTCCATCAGCGAAAAGCAAACATGTCATTTGAAATGCATTGTGTGGATAAAGAGTGCATGACTCAGTCATTAATTGCTACCTACACAATACTGTACATTTACTTCTACGCACCACTGGATTTGAACCCAGGACTCTGTGTGGCAAAATATACTGCTTGCATGGTGATTAACAGATTGAGCTACTGAGTCACTGCTGCAGCAGATGTATTTGCAAGATATATGCGCACACATACAGGCTGTGACATGCATTTTCTACATCTATCAGTATGTGCTTGGCTTTATATGGATGTAAGTATGCACCAGGGCCCAATCTGAACATGCATTTTGCCATTAATGCCTTAGCAGGTGTCTTTCTACATGTTGCTGCCGAAGGGTGAATTTACCTATCACAGGCCTCACTTACATGCATTATTATGTCTTTGGCTTTCTAGTGGTGTATTATTGCACCAGACTCCAAGGTACACTCCCATTTTTTCCATTACTTTTTAATCAAGTTTGTGTGACGTGGCGTGTAGCTCAGCTGGAACACGCTTAATGACTGTAACTGGCAATTACTATGTTTTGTTTAAACTACCTGTTTTAATTAAGAGTTGTGTGGTGTGGCAGTGCAGTGCAGTGATTTGTAGATGCAATGGTCTTGGGTTCGGGACAGGTGTTTATTTTGTAAGTGTCTATCACAAGTTTAAAAACACATATAATCAATATAGCTCTATTTAGCTGAGCTTAGCAAAGGTGCAGGATGTGTCATGTTGGACAGCAAAGTGCTAAAAAAAATATAAAGAAAAGAAAAATGAGGAGATAGGAAAGTGGTGAAATGGGGTGCAAGCAGGGGGAAAATATAATGAAAAGCATGTAGGGATGTGCAAAAAGGGTTTAGGAAAGAACCATAGCTATCCATTTCTTGTACAGCAGCAACGACTGTGCACTTTGACAGAATTAGTACATGACTTTGAATTGTCAGCCCCAGAGAGAGGGGGTGAGGACAACATAACTGCACTGTCAAGCCAATTATACCAAATTACCTGTGTCCAGTGGGCACATGTGAAATGGAGAGCTATGTATGGAACAATATTTTTGTTTTGGGACAGGTGCCCATTTTTTTTAAGGTGAGAGTGGAATGTTGAGGAAGGGACATAGGTACGTGTGGGTGAGGTAAGTTGGGTAGGTGAGGATGCATTTGTAGACAGACAAGACAGCAGAAAAGGGTGGTGTGTGACACATGAGGGGGGTGAACACCTTGGATAAGGAGGGTGTTGTGGAATCCAAGTCCCATGTGCCTCCTGATGGCAGTAGCATGACTCACATCTCCACCCATGGGACTGCCGGCACTGTTCCTTCCTTCACTGCCCCAGGTCATGAAGCTAAGGGGTGTTGAGAGAAAGAGAAAAATCCATTACTGACAATGCAGACTATATCCCTGAAAACTCTGATAATGAATACTCTATAGGCATGTAGTGTCAGTTTTGAGTACAGTGACTACAATTCTCCTATAGCTGATGTAGCACGTACATACCTCTCAAGCTGTTAGCATGTGTCAGTATGGGCCAAACAATAACAAATGCAGGTACACAACTACACAGAACACTTTCACATAATGTGGACTTCTGTAACTACCAAGGTGTTCTGTAAGCGGATTTGGTAATACATTGCATTCTAGGTAATCATTTTTCTGGTAATCCTGTAACAGATGGATTAGACAGTTTTAATTACATTATGAGAAATTGTGACACTTGAGAGGTATGTTTGTGTACAGTACATAAACTAGACATCTGTCATACCTTAGTTGGCAGGCATGGGAATAGAACTCAATAGCTATGACTTCAGGGGACATCTGCAAAAAATGTAACATTGACTGCAGCAGCTTAGTACATACATGCAAGGAATATAGCCATTCTGGGAATATGTAGAGATATGTATTTAGGAATCAACAGTGCATCTTAACACTTTATTGGTATTTCTGATAAGTGGCTGTGAAATGTTAGCACAATCATATCTGCTCATAACATGGGCTACCTCAACCATATACTATTTGTTCCTGGAGTGGGAAAAAAGACAGCATTATGTGACTGAATTCATTTTGCATTCTAGAACTATTACAGTGCTATACTTGACTGCAGTGACAGTAGAACACGCATGGATGGCATGCAGCTGTAGTGCATTTATTGAAACAGACTTCTTTAGGAATCAAGAATGTTGCTTAACAAACAGCAAAAGCAGAACCAATGCACAAGATAAAGTCCAATCCTAACAAAGCAAAAGTAATCCAACAAATTCAGACAGGCAAAGGACCAGCACAGCATGAAAATAATCACATTTATTCAAAGGACATATAAAGAGTGTAAGCACATTTGCGTAGTACCACTATGCTTCATCAGACATTAAATGCTTTCACAAACTCCCCTTGTTTAAAAAACACCTTGTACAATCATATCCTAAAATCATTAAATGGTAATTACTCAAATTAGAAAGTCAAGTGTGTTAAAAGCATCAATACAGTCTTGCGGGTTCTATCATGCTACATAAAACTGTAAGTATCAAAATTTTATTCAATATATAACAGTAAATTTTATGATACTCTGTCAGTTATTATGAAAAATCAACATGTTAAAAAAATTGTAAAAAAACTTAAACAGTTAAAAGCAGCAGCATTTGTCAAAATGTAACATGCAAGTACTAAATGCAAACCTTAAGACTTCCTCAATTAAACATACCCCGGGATTCATGAACCTTGCACCAGGCGCACGCATAGCGTAGGCGCCACAACGCCAGATATGGCCGCCGAGCGATTCAGGTACGATCCAATTCCACGTGCACTACCGGCGTGCACCTGAGTTGCGCCGCCTCCGGCGTAGGTATGTTAAACACCCCATGTGCGGTGTTGCACCATGCAAATGAAGGCATATAGCGATCCACGAAGTGGCGCAGGTGTAGCATAAGGGCACGGCAATGTAAACCAAAAAAAACGGTTTACATATATCCAAACATGACATAGGAGTAACGGAAGGCTGTCAACGTCAGGTATCATACTGGTGCAATATGCCAATGGCGAAAGACACTGAGAATGTCAAAAGAAAACATGCACAAAATGTAAATAATGACATAAATGGTATGTCCGCAGAAACCACAGCAGAACCCCAGGACATGTCCGCGGAAGGTGCGAAACAATGAAATAATATGACAATGTCATAAAAGAGCAGTATAATACACATCAGCTTCACAGCCACAATACACCATAGTATGCATGGAAAGCCACAACCACAGCGCAAGGGTTGCCAAGGAGTGGCGGCAGTGTTCGGCACCGTAACCATGTATTAGTAGTCAATGCCATGCAAATGAGGCAGATAATACTGAATCGCAAAACCCCCGCCGGCGTAAGGCTGCACCAAATAGCGCAGCGGTAATACACCGAGGAGTGGCCCAGAGGGAATACATGTCAACCGCAGAGGGGTGTGCCACTGTAGGAGGAAGCACATTGGAGCCCAGTAAACATGGGCTGTACAATGCACATCACAGCAGCAGGACCGGCATGTGAGGAAATAGATGCGCTGAGAGTACACAATGCGCGCAGAGATGCATGTGCAGGAGGATGACTACGTTCCCCCAACCCAGTCATGTGACGGCCGCCCCGTCAACAACCAAGGATACAGGAAGGTGATGCGGAGAATATGAGGAAATGCGGAAGCAGTGTAATTGGAGTCATAATGAGCAATCAACACCAATCAACCCACGAAGGGCAATTGGCGGCAGCTGACAACTCTGCATGCAGAATCCCGCAAAACGGGAAAGGGGAGGCATATGAATGCAAAGAAAGTAGGGGATGTAGCAGAATTGCAAAGAGCGAAGAACCGATACAGCACAGCCAAGTAGAGAGGTAGCATAACGGCGGCAGACAAAATGCATGATATGCCATGTCCCTGCAGGATGCAATCCAGGAAATAGTAGGTGCAATGTGCAGAAACAGTAAGGTAAGGTCTAAAGCTAATCCAATGCAGGCAAGTGTAATGTAACACCAAAGGCAACAGCGTTGCAGTGCCAACGGTAAAACACGGAAGATAATCCACAGATACGGCCGCACAGACACACCCAATGACATCACCGGGTGTACAGCACAACAGTATAAAGTGTGAATGCACACAACACACAGCGCGTATTCCCAAACACCGCACTTTAGGTGTAAACACATGGGGAACTTTTAAAATGTATATGTTGGGTGCCGCCATGGCCATGATACATCAGCATGTGTCAGAGACAGACGGAGTTGCGGAGGAGGGTGCCAACAACTACCGTAGGCCTCAGAGGAGAAGGAGAGTGTTCAGACCAAGGGTAACCTACCAGGGGCTTCAAGACCTGGAGATAGTAGAGCGTTACAGGGTGGACAGGGACACGTTACAGCAAATAGCGGAGCTGTGCCGGCCACGCCTGAGAACAAGAAACAACAGAGGGGAGCCCATCCCAGTGGACACAAAGGTATGTGTAAGCTTGCGAATATTGGCTACAGGTACCTTTCAAAGGCCAACCGGGGATATAATGGGCATCTCACAGGCATCAGCATCCAGGGTACTACACCAGTTTCTGGATGCCATGTTACGACATGCCCATGAGTATATATACTTCCCCAGATCTCAGGAGGAGTTGGCTAGCAATATGCGCCACTTCCACCGTGTGGCACAATACCCGGAGGTACTGGGTGCGATAGACTGTACCCACATACAAATCAAGTCACCACCCGGGGAGCAGGGTAGACGCTACATAAACCGCAAGGGATTCCTCCATCAATTGCCAGGTCGTGTGCAATGCGCAGGGCATTATCATGGATGTGTGTGCTGGCAGCCCTGGAAGCTACCACAACTCCCATATCTGGCATGCCTCACAGCTGTATCAGGTATTCGCCAGGGGGGACATCACACAAGGCCACCTTGTGGGGGATGCTGGCTATGCACTGGAGCCATGGATGATGACACCCATCAGAAATGCACACACACACATGCAAGAACGCCATAATGAGGCACACGCACAAACCAGAATAATCATAGAGCGTGTGTTTGGGATGCTGAAATCATGGTTCCGGTGCTTGGATACATCCAGTGGAGCCCTGCAGTACTCTCCAGGCACATGTGCCCACATATTCATAGTATGTGCCATGCTACATAATATGATCCTGCGGAAACAGCTGCTGCAGGGACATAATGGTGAAGGGCCACAAAGCCCGCCACAACTGCCAAGGCAAGCACAGGCACAGAGCGTTCAGTGCCATGAACACACTGTGCCAGCCCCAGTAGGCAGACGGAGGCATACCCAATATGCCTATGCCTTGGCAAAGAGGGAACGTATAGCACATACTCTGACAGCGTAGGCCCCATGGACTGACACCTCCCTACCTGCACACACAGTGAAATGGACGGCACACAAACATGGCCGCCCGTAATGTGTACCGTATGGGTGGTCCCATGTGTGACTCCAACATAGATAGCACCCAAACACTGCACACCCAACAGCCAGCGGAGCATGGAACGCCAACACCTCAACCGTACGCGGGTCCTACAGCAGACGGCGTTGCCATATGCTGCCACGTTTGCCTCAAGGTGTATACATATGTACATATGTGCATACACAGATATGGAGATAGATATTATTACACACGTAGAAATATATGTACACATACACATATATAAAGTACAACAGGTAAGACAGGGAATCAGAGGGATGCAAGGTGACAGAGAAGTAAGACACGATATCTCTACATAGTAAACATAGTAAACGACAACCCGAGTATCCGGGAGGGTTGACAGAACAGGGAACGCCACCCATGGAAAGGTCAACCTACCTAAATGCATAATCGCGAGTCGGGATGATCGCCAGGCCACGGTACAGTAACAGGACATGTGCGGGTAATATTATTAGGATATGAGGGCGGAGGTAGACACCACCGCCGGTGATGCGGGCAATGTAGGTACTGTGTGCAACCGTCCCTGTGACAGCGGCAGTATGTGTATGTGTGCGATGAGGGTGTCCTGTGTTCCGCTGTGGTAGTGTAATGTGTGTGCCACTGTAAAATGTGTATGTAGGTGACATGTGACAGGCGGAGTGGAATAACATGTGTAGGCATACAGTATAGGAACCACAGGCGTATGTACAGCAGTACCCCCAAAGTAGTACTGAGAGCCCCTCCCTGGCTAGGCGCGTGGCGACGTAAAACGATGCAAAGCGAAAATGTCCCAGAATGTACCACAGGACTATAGCCAACATGAAGTGCAAAGGACGTATGTACAAACCATGACGGTATTTATGGCACCGATATGTTAATTGCAAAACGATACGTCGGCAACATTACACAGCAATAGTCATGTACCGTGGAAATACGCATGTGCTATACCGGCACCGATCGTGGCTACGTATCGGCCCGTAAACACCGCTGTGTGTTCTACGAGTGTCAAACAAGCAATTGCCACCCGAATAGGTGGCAACCGGTAGCATACAGGCTGTCCCAAGTACAGGACCACAATGACCGTAAATATCCGGGACAAAATGCCAAGGGATAGTCGGCACGTACGAACAGCCGCAGATATACTACCGATGTGACGGAGGAATACATGCAGGAAGCACACATGCAGGCGATACCGAAACCAGACGACATCAACAAAACCTACACTCCCAGAACAACAGACAGGTAACTTGCAGCTCCCCAGGCAGGGATGGAGCACACACACAAGCATACCGTGTATGTAGAAATGCAAGGCCCACAACTCGTACCCGTCACCCACAACCGCCGATATACCCCATCGCACATATCAAAGGGATACAAGCCGCAATAGCAGCAAAAACATACAGGCAGTCAATGACAGCGGCATAACCGCAACATCTCACGTGGGAAACACTATCAGCAGTGGATGCATACCTGCATCCGTTGTGTAAAGGAATACAAGAGCTATGTTACACATCCAAATGCAAAACGCCATCGACAGACGCCGCCAGGACAGGGACACCCACATGTCGAACATAATACCATACCCAACACACACAATCCACGGCTAACACCACTGCGAAATGTACCTGACGCCACACATAGTGGCTGCAGTCACACATAACATAACACAATACAGACCATCTCCACGAAGGTAGTGCAAATAACCAACGCCCAGGCGAGGAATGAACCATGCCCTAGTTACGACGCATACTGTACGAATGGAGTAGATGCACAGGTGATATGCGCATAAGTACACACCGAGGAACAGCTATTGGTGTGATGAACCCACATGTCGCAGGTGACGACGGATATAAGGAAGACTCCTAGGATATTCAAACTGTATGCTCATACCGAACCACTACTAAAAAACGGCTCGACTGAGAGATAACGATATAGCGAGACTCGAACGGAAAACGGAAGTAAACACAGGAAAGGTATGTAGAACCCACGAGATGTACTGGTGTGTAACGCATGATGTGTATGACGAAGCTGCACTGTATGTGAACGGTGTTTGTAAGTAAGGATACCTGTCCATAAAGCAGAGAGTGGTGAAAGGTGGTTAGGTAGTGCTATCCCACTGAGCATACCAACGACTGTGGACACCGTGTGCACAGCAGTGGGACATCATGTACACAGCCGGGATAACCCAAGGGCTGCCATAGGGGGGCAAAACACAGAACAATGCCACCACCCACGCCGATGCTGGCAGTGGATGTCCAACAAGGAAGTGCCACAGCAGGGGATAGGACATGTATGTATACTGTCACAGCACACATGTGTATGGGCATATACCGTCGATGTCATACGTAATGTGCGCACGACGTGCACGTATGCCTCGCAGTAGGGGTTACTATGTCAAGTATGTGTAATGTAAAGCTGTCATGGTGGATATGACAGACATCATACACAGTATCACAGGCATAGCATGCATAATGGAGGTATGGCCTAGTGTTATGTACACTAACAGGATATGTATGGCCTGTACATATGGGACAGAGTAGTAGCAGAATAGCCACCCGAAATGGAAGGAACACCAAGTAACCATGTATAAACGATATGTAGCAGGTGCAATGTGTACAACAATGACGTCCGGCAGGTCCATGTGTAAACACATGTGCAGTGTACACAGAAGTGTCACCTCCCCATGGTAGTGTCCACTGAACAGCAGAGGTGGATGTCAACTGCATGTCTACACAGTACTGCTGCTGTGGTGGTACCATGACTATGTGTCACCCTATCAGCAAGGGAGCTATCACATGACCAGTGCCACAGTGTGTCCCTGTGGGATGTGCACAGGACCTACGTTCCACAGCATGGTGTGTGTCGTGTCTGCGGAAGTAACACAGAAGCCCAGGCCATGCAATGTGGCATGTGTGCACATATGCAGGAGTGCTTCATTAACCCGCCCACTGCAATTGCCATGTAGGAGTACTACATGCATCACTAATGCGGAGGACATGGCCCATGTCAGAGTAGATGACACCCCTGTGTAAGTGGTACGCAGATGAGTACAGATGTGTTCCCCATCTGTCATCCGCATATGTAAACTGTCTGAGCCTGGTATACATCACGGCATGACAATGCCGTGCCATGTAAAGTCATAGCCATTGTGGAAGGTACACCACGAATGTGTTATTGTAACCCTGCCCGTGTGTAGATGTGTGTATGGCACAGGTACAAAGGCTACCTATGTACCAGCAACACACACAGTACAGACATGTGTGGCCCTGCAGATGTGTACCCATGCCACAGTGGAATATGGCAACCACAGCACCATGTGGGGCATGTGTGTGTAGAGCAACCATGTACAATGTGATATGCATGTATGGGGACAGTATCCATGTGATACCCAGTTCATGACTGTTGCTATGCAAAGGTGATGTGTATGCACCATGTGTGATGTATCCTGATGCAATGACATCTACACGATGTATCTGCCACACCGACACCTGTACGGTTGTTAGCAGAATGAGCTGGTGGAGCTACAATGCTGCCAGGTATGTAGATGTGGGATATCTAGGCATGGACAGTACTCTGTGACAGTATGTTGTGTATGTAAGCAAATAGTGAACATGAGGGGCCACATGACTGAGGACTGTGTAATGCCACATATACCTGACATGTAGTAGGTAGCATGATATGCTTGCACCACTGTGTGTCCTGTCCAGGAGTCATATAGCCTAACATCCGGAGACACAGGGTATGATGTGATGGTGGATGTGTACATTGCCAATACCAGAATGTGGAATGGTGCTGAAGGGCAATGTGGGGACAATGTCTGATCTGCTACCCTCCGTACCACACCAACCACCCATGCAATGGTATGACAGGTGGCCAGCATGTGTATGTGGCATGCTGTGGCACACAGAGGCCCAACAAGGGTGCCAGTAAAGGCATGGAGGTCATCAATGAGTGTGTGAAGCACGGATGTGAGGATGTGCCCCAGTGCCATACTGAATGGTCCAGTCATGGGTGTACGAATGCAGTCCCACATGTGCAATGCAGTACCACCCATGTGTAGTGTGATAGATGCGGTAGTGTGGTGGTCAAGGTACACAACGTTCATGAACAGGCTAGCAGTTAATTCAGTGGGCTGCTGTGGAGACACATACCAAACAGGTTGGCGGGACATACCAGCTAGGGAGATCGGAGGTGACATTGGGACAGTGTCCTAGGACATAACATGTGCATGGTAGTACCATGTATGTGTCCACAGGGACACTGCGATGTCCATGTATGGATTGCAACCCTGTAGTGAGTGAGAGTGTGTATTGTTGGTAGGTACCCCATTGGCTGGCATGTTGCCAACAACATCTCAGTTGGCAATGCCTGGGTGACTGTTGTACGCTACATCGAATGTGGATGTAGCCAAACAACACAGACATACCACCACACTGCCTGAGGGCCCACACTGCAATGTGCGGCAGTCATGTGTAGGTAGCTAGCTTTGGAGCATGTGATGGACCACAAGGACCCACCATGACTGTCAAGTGATGCACCCCACACATGTGAATATACCCACCGTGCAACAGCCTGCACATGTGCCCATACAGCAGATGTGCATGGAACATGACTACCACCGTGGCATCTGTGAAAAGGCCAGTACCGCCATGTCTCTGTGTGGAATAGCATGGTCCCTACCATTGCGTACATGTTGCGGAAGTGCACTGTGATATGTGTCAGCATAGTCATGTACACTGTCCAGCTGCCGGGGTGCCATGCCATTAACCACCCCGCCAGCAGACGCCAGTAGTACCGCCGCTTGAGCACATGTACCATGTATGCTGCGATGGGTGTGTGTCCAGGGTGTGGCTAGCAGGGCCGCGAAGCATATATGTTCATCTACCAGAGGGGGGATATCCCTAGGTTTAACACACAGACACAAGGAGGTATGGTGCATGCCGAGGGTAGTGTAGGTATGGTATGTGTTGTGTAATGTGTCACCCAGCTATGTGTAGTGCATGGCCAAGCATGTGTGGGTACATGGGAGTCCATACTAGGGAAGTGTGGGTTGCTGTCAGCACATGGCAGTAGCAACTGTCCGAGGTGCAATGTACAGTATGACAATTTTTTATTTTATTTATTTATTTTATTTTACATTTGTTAACCGGGATAGTCCGACTGGATGCATGTCCATTTTCAGCGGAGGCCCGGGGAGAAAAGCTCCCAAAGTAAAAAAGAAAAATTTATTACATATCTCAAAAACTTCAACGTATATCACATATTACGAACGGCGTAATGGTATTATTGGTGAAAAAAAACGTTTAGACAGTAAATAGTATATTTACAAGGGAATATCAAGACAATCCATACACATAACATCTATACAAAATCTAGAGAAAGAGTTAGCCAGGCTTGATACAGACAATCCATACACATAACATCTATACAAAAATCTAGAGAAAGAGTTAGTAAGAGACAACACAGCCAGCATGTAACCTGTGGTGTACAGTGTACTCTCTGTTGCGTGTTACAATGTGTCTAGCGGTCACAAACATGGGTATCCGAACATGGAGTACCTATGATGCATTGTGTTCGGAAAATATACAGTATGTGTGTAAAACATTGTGTGATGTGGGATCCCCTCACCTGTGTGTGTTGCAGTCTAGGTATGTGCCTGGGAGGTATGATCTGTGTACAATCTGGACTGGCAGGTGTGCTGTGCAGAGCATGGAGGCAGGTCCCAGGCACCGCAGATAAATGTCAGGCGTGCACTACTGTGTGTGCCGTGCTTGTGTGCAGCACAGTGGAGGGTGCAAGCATTGTCACACATTACTGCATGCCGTGCCTGCCTGTTACAGCCCTGCTGGAGACAGACATGTGACACCGCCGCAGAGGCAGCATAGCATGTGAAGATGTACATGTGGGCTCCACACCCTAGGCAGATGTCCGCAGGTCATGTGTGCCACAGTAGTGTGGTCGACCACGACTGTCATACTGGACAGATGCCACATGCCTGTATAAGTACAGTATGAGCATAGTCAACAGTCGCAGTGACAGAGTAGGCCAATGTACAGTATCCCCGTGTGCAGACCACTGCCTACTGTACACCTGGCTGGACACACACCCGGAGGGTGAATATACCTTTGAGCCATCACATGTCCCAGTCCACATAGCCTGTACAATGTCATCACAGGGTGGTCACAATAACATGTGGTAAGACAGACACGTTGTACCAGGTGATGTGTCATGTGTGCATATGTTGAGTTGCACAGCCGTTCACACGTCCGCAACATATCGGTGCATGATGTATACTGTTACATGATGTGTGGAACTGCACTGTGACCCACAACAGGGTCATCTGAGACAGGTGTGTTGTGAATGGTGTAACCCATGGTCACACGGGATACACACTGGTGCTGTTGGCAGCCATGCTGGTGGCCACCAGTGGTGCCTGCAGTGGTCATACAGACATACTGCACACAGTGTTCTGGCAGGAATGTCCATTGTTGTGGATGATGTGTTGCTACGTGAAGGTAGGTGTGTGTTGTGAATGTTACACATCCAGATGTCACCATCTGGTGCAGTCATGGTCGTCGACAGCATCACACACATCCACAGCGGTCAGAACCCTGTCCCGAGAATGGGTGTCAGCCACCCTCGTACTGTGTGATGTATGTGCACATGGCAGAACACCTCCCACTGGCTGGATAACAGTGTCAGCTAGGATGGCTATGTGATGGCTGGAATACGCCGTGATAATGTACAATGCTGGTATCCCAATGAAGTACCTGGAATCACACACAGTACGCCATGGCTGCCATGTAAACCATGCACAACAATGACTGTGTGACAGACACAAACAATGCATAGACATGTTGAACATGCACACATGAGAACACCCAATGAGGTATGCTGCACATATCGATGTACAACTGTCATCTATGGCCATAGCATGGATGCAGACGCACATGCCCCACAGGCAGTACCACACGATGTAGGTAGGGGGGCATTGCACGTGTACATGTGACAGTTGCTGTACCGCCACATGTCCTGCATAGCCGTCATGTAGGGGTAGCAGTGGCATGTGACTGTTGGACATGCCTGTACATTTGACCATGTCCCACAGGACATGTGTTACGTGTGTACAACATGTGTTGTGCCGTCATCAAGCTGTGAAGTGTACGGCTGCCAGTGTACCTGTGTGACATGTTCTGTGATGGGTGCAAAGGCACGTAGTACTGCATTGCATGCCCACATGCCCCACACAGGTGCATAGCCTGAACATACAATACAAAGAGGGTGTTGGATGATAGCAACCCACAAGAGGAGATGGGTATGGGTGGCAACCCACTACCACCTGTTCGGGTACGGTGTGCATGTCTATGACACATTAGCACCCGAGAAGCTAGCGGTACAGCAGTACAGGGTTGCATGCATATATGTTCACCAATATCCCTGTGTGTCCCACCACTGGCCCGTGGACAGACAGACACCAACACAATGTGCAGATATGATATGTGCACAGCACATCACCGATGGCTACTGTAGAACAGGCTTACTGTGTAGACATGTGCACAGTAGGTCTGCGCCAGCCACACTCAAACACGTTATGTGCTGAACCACACCAATAGTCCAGCCCATGCCACAGACAGATGTGCACGCATTTGTGTATGTACGTCTGGGAATGTCTCCGGCATAGCAGTATAGCTGTGTCAGTGTTGCGAACAACATATTGAATGGGTTGTATGTGTGAGGGGTGCGTCATATGTGTATGGTCAGATCGACGATACCATCAGTGCCCCTGCTATGTGAACATCCCTGTCCCCATACATGGATACCTATGCTGTGCCCAACACCACGTTCCCCATGGGAGGGATGGCACTGTGCAGTGCACCAGCAGACACGGGGGTGGCAGCAGGCACTGGATGTAGACATATGTCGTACCCATGTCAGTCCAGGCAACCATCCATGTGCACGGGATAGCAGTGTGTGGGCACATACAGCACTGTGTTGAACAATATCGCAGCACATAGCACCTGTCAGGGTTAATGTGTATGCATGGATGTGTGATACCTGCATGCACCAGACACACCCCCACCAAGCAGCATGCAGCCTACCTTGCATAAGGCCAGTGTCCACACCATGATGATAGACATGTGTAATGTCCATATACACATAGCAATGACATATGGAATGGACAGCCACCCTGCCAATATCAGTACCCCCCAGGTGGGTCACATCCCAGTGCCATGTATGTGACATACCCTGCCATACCATGCAGCCCTGCCCAGCAAGGCTGCACGTGCTATCACAGTCCTACATGGTGCGATGGACAAAAGGCACTTTCACTATCAACCGTCCACAGCAGTAATGTGGTGGTGATGCACCCTGTGGTGTTACAGGTGCTGTGTGTTGCTGTGGACAACGTGCGTGCGCACATGCTATGCATGACCTTTCCTGCTAATGTGACATGGTTACACATTGTCCCATGTGTATCACATGTGCAACACAGGTGAGCCATGGCAGGTTGCCCAACACCCGTACAGTGCTGTGTGGATGTACATGGCACAACACATGCATGTACAGGTGTCCATGTGTATGTGTGCAGTGCCACCGCTGACGTTCATAATGGCCGCGTATGGGATGTCTAGTGACATATACACAGCATCCAGGTGAACAGTAGAACTGTTGTCACATGGGGACCTGTGCCAACTGATATGGACACAGGTGCAGGCAGGTACACATGTCCACAGCAGGCTAACATCAACATGGTGCGTGTACAGTGTGATGAGGTGACACACAGATATGATATGACACCCACTGCTCAATGGTGTGACGGCAACACGTCGGCTGTGTCACTGCCATGATGCATCGCAGAGATTACTGTGCAGATGTTGTACATGTCATAGCAATGTATGTCCAGCAGTATGCCAGTACAGCAGTGTAAATGTGACCTGTCAACATCATTATGTCTTACAGATAATGCCACGTTCCTGGCTGCCTGCCTTCAGCCGACAGGAGGATGAAGTGATAATACCGTTGCTCCACGACAACTATGACATACTGTTCAGCCATGTGCCACTACAGGCACAGCAGCGTGAAGACATGTGGCAGGATTTGCGCAGGAGGGTGAACACCGTGGGCGGCCACAACCACACATATCAGCAGATCCGCAGACACTGCACAGACCTAATTCGGCATGCGAAACAGCGTGCCGCCACAATCGCCAGACAACAAGGTGGGACAGGTGGTGGGCCACCAAGCCAGCCCCGACTCTCACACGGAGGAGCTCCTGGCCAGTCTGGGGGCACCCAGGGAACAACATGCTGAAACCCTCGCTGCCATCGTGGAGGTGGGTGTCTCCCAACCAACGAGCCTGGAGCTGCCTGGTAAGTCAGTCTTGCATGTTTGTATGATAACTGACGTAGGTGTGGGTGTCATAGTACACCACATAATGTAGCAACACATGCCAGGTATATGGCCACACAAGCTGCATACTACAGTATGCTACGTTGTGTTTGCAGACATGTGCATAGCACATGCTAACACACAGGTGCATGATGTGACATGCACAGTGCTTACCATGGTGATAGTAATGGATAATGTGTATACTGTTGTGTCACCCCTATACAGGTACATCTGGCGTGTCGCACAGACATTGGTCTGTCGCAGGTGAGACTGTTGCTAGTAATAGGCATGATATGGTGTATAGATATTCCCCATGTGTCCAGGTATGACATGCACACCTGGGTCTGCCCCAGTCACGGTATACAGGTTGCACCACCCGACACACACGCCACCCATGTACAGTAGATACAACTGTTAGTATAGACCGGCATGACACCACATAACCCATTGGTGTGATATGTGCAGTCAGCTATGCATACAATGGTGGAGGTGTTCCACAATGGCTACATGTGTAGTATGCATCGGTATGCCTTTGCGGTATGCACACAGTACCACATAGTGAGCTGTGATCTGGCCAGAAAACAGGTGTTACCACTGTGACCTATGCCCCTGCATTGGGTGCACATGTTGTGACATGGCACATGACATGTCCCATGCACGTGGAGGTCTGTCCGCAACATTGTCACACCATGACATGACCTATGCATGACATAGCAGACATCCACAATGTCTGCATAGCCTTCGGGAATGTGACACCTCAGACTAGTACGGTTGTATGTCACATGGGTCACCACAGGGCTGTGTACACGATGCCCATCACACACAATTGTCCATGAACCAGACAAACATGGCCATGGGTGATACCTACAGGCATGTTGCCACACAGTACATCCGCAGTGGGTAGTCACCGCTGCACCCTGTCCACACATAGTGGGGTCATCACTGTAGTGGACCCCCTGGACATCCGATGTGGTACACCAGACAAATGGAATGCCTGTCTGCAGCCATTAGAGGTGCCACCAATGTCTACCATATACGTGCTGTTGAACAGCAGAACTGACTTGCAGACATGGCAATGCAATGCGTCCAGGTTACGCATCGCACAGAAACATACCTGTGTCCTGCTGCCGTGCAGTGGCACAGTGCCCGTACTCCCCACTGTACAGCTATGTACACAGCTCACACCAACCACACCTGCACAGACATCCTTGTTACACATGCATTATATCTGTAGACTGTACACATAACACTGCACTGTGACATCCATTGTGATGTGGTGCATGTGGTGGGACACCATTGTCACATGTCCACATGATACCGCACATGTTTGTGGTTTACATGACATAGTGACGCCAGCCATGTGTACTGTTAACCCGCCCGTGGCCACATGGTGTATCACGGTGATGCATGCAAACTACCATGAATGTGTGTACTGCAAGCCTACTAAAAGACACCTGCTTGATGTAGTGTGCACTCCAGGGCAGTATGCATACTGCCACTATTAATGTCTGGGCTGCATTCACTGGGCTGTGGTGTGGGAATGCTGCATGCCACCTGCAATATCACATGCATGATGTGTCTGCATGTGTGTGTCTGCGTGTATGTCAGCATGTGTGTGTCCACATGTGTGTGTGTGTGTGTGTGTCTGTGTGTGTGTCTGCGTGTGTGTGTGTGTGTGTCTGCGTGTGTGTCTGCGTGTGTGTAATGTAACTTACGGTATGTCTTTGTATTCACAGGTGCTGTAGGTGCGTTCACCTCCTGCGGTCCATCTGATGCTAGTGTCCCCACAGATACTAGCGGTGATGACCATGTGCATGAGGCACAGGCAGGGTCATCACGGGCAGAAGCTGTGCCATTGGAGAACATCCCACCTATGTCCCCTTCATCCCCGCACACGGTTCAGATGCCGACACATACCACATCACCGTTGCCCATAGAAGAAGGACAGTCAGCATCTGTTGGCACCGAGCAGGAATGTGTGGTGGCTGCAGAAGGTGCGGGTACACACCATGTTGCCAGGGTAATGACTGGTGAAGTGCCACACAGGCATGTGGCTGGTGCTGCTCGTAGGAGGAGCACTGCTAGACATGCACCTTCCGTACAGGGTGCAGCAGCTGGTATAACCAGACGCATGTTTCAGACTGTAATGGTGGCACAGGCACGTGCCGAACGGCAGAACCAAGAAGGGCAGAGGCTGCAGAGGGCCGCAATCCGTTCCTTAAATGAGAACATCCAGTCATTGGCGAATGCTCAACAGCAGCTTGCCGATGTTCTGGATAGAAGATTAGGTGAGATGGTTGGCATCCTCGACCGAGGCATGGCAATCCACGAGCGTGAGCTGTCCATGCTGGAACACCTGGTAGGGGTGAGGTGTAGGGCACGTGGGTGTAGGCCAGCAACACCACCTAGTGCAGGTCGACGTGTGCGTGCCACCTCTCATGCCCACTCACACAGTGCTGGTAGCAGCAGCAGTGCAGCTGGTGCTACACCAACCACACCAGGACACAGCAGGCCACGTGGACATGGCCCTGGATGGTCCCAGCGTGGACACGGTTCCAGCGGACATGTGTCATCGGAGAGTGGCCACTCTATACCTCCACCCGGTAGTGCCCGTGCGACTCCAGGCAGGCATGGGTCACGTGGCCGCAGGCGGACACAGTGAGCCATACAACCTGCACTGTACAGTCTGGGGCTGCCAAGTATACCCCATGTAGGCATCACAGATGACTGAACTGTGTACACACATACCCACACACAGCAGACACAACTGTAGGGCTCCACCACATCCACATGCATTCTGCACAGTCATGCCCAGTAAATGCACAGGCCCTTACACACACACACATGATGTCATCCATTGGTACAGCCTATGCCCCTGGCACACATATCACCTTGGGCATATGATGAAGCCTCTGCCGCAGCACCGTGATATACACCATCGGTGCACGGTTATGCAAACATATTCTGATGCACAGGGTGGACAAGATAGTGAGAGGTGTATGTGATACCTGTGTCCGCATAGTGATGTGTATGTTGCGGTGGTTGTGTATGGCAGGTGACAGGTGCGTATGTGACATGGGTCGTGCACTGACATCATGCAGCAGACATACCATGTAGTGCAGGTGCAGCATTCATTGTTTTGTGTACACGGTATGCGTGGCGGTTACATGTGTAGCACCATGTTGGTTCAGTTAACCCGTATGCCAATTATGGTGTACTTGCATGTGCCTACTGGGAGCACTGTTATCAGTCCCCCACGTGTAGCTGTGGGGTACCCACAGGCACATCTGGCAATATCAGCATACCACAGGTACCCGCAACCTGTATGAACCCCTACATAGGTACATAGGCGCACATGTACATACCAGGCTATGTGCCCTATGGCATGTGTAATCCTAGCCAGAGTGTGTGTGGCTGCTAACATCCCTTAGGATGAGGATACCACATCCATCGGTCTGCTGTCCCTCTGTCCAGCAGTGACACAGAGATGATGCCTGGTGCATACCTATGATCACACATCCACACGTCATGATTACTCTTGGACAAAGTCAGTCAGGGCCTCTGCTTCACATGGGCTGGCAATCCTCTCCATGTTGTAGGGGGTCTCTGGGCGTTGACCCTGTTCCCCCAGCACGTCCTATTCATGTTCGTGTTGAGGTTTCTGACAGTCGCTTCTGTGCCCATGTTTGCCTGGAGCCTAGGAGGTGGAACATGTCCATGTCACCCAGGTCGGACATGGCCGTGTATGTCAGGCACAGATCACCACAGAGCAGACGTGCTGGGAAGGTATACAGCCGGAGTCCCCTTGGTCGGGCAGCATGTGACACATGTCTCAGCACCTTTATCCCCGTGTTGTGGAATGTTTGTGGTCCTTCCGAGTGCTGCAGGTGTCAGGTTAGGTACAGCCCAGATGTGGCATTGTACGCAATCATTGGTCTGATGTGTGAAGTATACAGGGGTACAATGAACTCCCCTGATGTGGATGTGATTCCTTCCTGACCAGGTGGCCACAGTGGAATGTCTTCCCAACCACATTGGCATTGTGTGTGTTGACAGAGGTTACCGACAGGTGTGGTACCCATGTCCCTGATCACGTCCACCATGTTGAATAGATTACCACCTACATGTTACGTCGGGGCAAACATGTCCTTCCCACTGGGTAGGTCTGCACCTTCCCTGGCATGTAGCAGCAGGCCATGGCTCTGGCACCAGTTATCAATGTCTATGAGGCCCCAGGTGGATGTCCGTGTCAGATGGGGTGTTGGGTATGGTGGCCGGTGTGCAGTCATCTGCATACCTTGTCTGCCACAATCCCCCTATGTTTGCATGCACATTGGAAGGTTGAATGCCGAGCAGGAGGGGGCCCAGGACTGAGCCCTGTGGGCCTCCACTCGAGACCAGCTTGCAGTCTGACATGGCACCAGGAACACAAACCCTGTGTGGTGTGACCTCCATCCATTTGGAAAACCATCGTTTGACATATGTCCCCACATGTACGCTGGCGAGCCTTTCCATGAGTCCCACGTGGAGTGTGGTTTGAACGCTCCCGCCAGGTCATGGTAGTCTGTGCAAACTGACCCCCATCAATAATGGCCTTAGTGACCCTCCAGACAGGCCGAGCAGGTTTGGGAGGCAGGATCTGCCCTTGACTAAGTCATTGTGGGTATGTTCCGCATTGGCTGTACACCACTGTCTGTATTCATGGGCCCCAGTATGGACCTCCCCGCAGCTTTGCAGACAAGGCTTGTCAAGCTGATAGGGCAGGAATGTCTACAGTCCATAAGGGCACTACCCTGGCGTAGTGGGACCACAGCTGCCGTGATGCCATCCAGCTGGGACCTAGCCCGTAGTAAGGCTAAGATGACACAGCAGCCTTATGTGTGGGGCGAGGGCCTCAATGAGGTTGGGTAGCACAGCCAGGGACACCATCTGGGCCCAATGGTGCTGTGTTCACCGCCTAACAGATATCAGATCACTCCTGGGCATACGAGATGTTTGGAAGGCTAGACTCTGGTGGATG